>NC_138779.1:177218220-177275720 GCF_965119305.1 Pelophylax lessonae
CATTAAGGTAAAAAAATTTCAGGCTTTAGAACCACTTTAAGGAGACCCTGTCCAAATGTACCAAATTCCAAATAATGCTGTTACCTGAAAACAGACAATTCAGGATAGGTTGAACTCCTGTCCCCCTTGCATCACTTAGTTGTACCTACTGCCATCCTCCAAATCAATACAGGACACAGTAGGGATGTGGAGGCTGTTGGGAGGAACCACTGAGCACTGCAAGTGACACACTCAAGGAAATTTTGGATTCCAAGCAGGCTTCAGGGGATTCTTCTTCTGAAAATGAACTGTATTTGGTGGCATTGACAGACAGTATGAGATGTAAGCATTTACAAATTTTACAGGGAATACCTTTATGTTGAATTCAATTTTGGTGAAAGAGCCTTTAAGAGCATGCATTCTCAAACTTTTTTAATTCAGACGAGTCCTTGAAATAATTTTTAGGTATCGAGGAACCCCTGTGTGACGGTACTAACCATCACTATGAGTAAGAGACAGATAATTAATGATTTGAATTGCTTCGGATGGGACAGCAATATCTTCATATGGAAATACGAAAATTCAATCCCACTTTACACTGGAAGAGTGTTATAGACCATTGCCATGTAGTCTGACTCATAAATAATGTGTGTATTCCATGTCCCTGCATGCCAGACAGGCTTTCCTATTGTTTGTGTATTGGAATGGAATGTGGATTGTGCCTGTCTTATTGTTAAATGTTATTGACCTCTCTTGTTCTGTCTGGCTTAAGATAAACTTATATGTATACATATACATATGATGTATATTGTCAGGGTTATTTGGGGAGGTTAAATTTAATAAGAAGAAAATGAAATGTTATATTTTGTTCTGTTTATGAAGCAATGACATCCATTTTTGTCAGGTTACTAAAAGGTTAAATATCCTTTAACAGAAAATTGCCTGTTCAGGAAATTCTTAAACAGGTTTAACCCAGACATGCTGTGTTGACCTAAGGTAATAAATAAATAGTCTGTTTGACTTTCTTTAAGATAAAGTCTAAGACGCTATACCAAGGTATCTTATCTGTGTGTGGGGCCATAAACCTTAGTCAGTATTTTTCTGTGTTTAAACCCATTTAAAAATAGGATTTACAGATACTTTATATCTTATATGTAAAGGAATATTATTAATGAATATATGTATAACTAGCATGAATAGATATGTAGAAAATTGTTATATATTATAATTGTTTCATATTTTGCTAAATTCTAACTTTACTGATTTTGATGACTCATCACTGCATGTTTAATAAGGCTTCAGTAAATAAGCTCTTGTAAGTTGTAGAAAGCATCATAAAATTTTGTTTGACATTGCTAGACTCTAGAAAGTCTGAATTGTAAGCTCTCTGTCAATATAAGGTGCGAAGTTTATTTGAAGATAAATAATGCTGCTATATTGCTACATACTGAACCTAAAGAGCAATGCAATACTGCCATCACTGGTCACTGAATGCTACTACGGTAATTGAAGTCTTGGGTTAAAAAGTAAAATCCAATATATTTTAAATAAGATATATTAAATATTAGAATGGTGTTATCAAGATTAATTCCTTATTTAGATACATGATGGATATTAAATGGACATTTAATAGATGAGAGCATGGATACATTTTATGTTGTTTTATAATAGTCTTAAATGGAGAAATCTTTATTTAATTTTAATATACTGGTTGACCAAGAGGTGTCACCCTATGACATCACCAGTTAATGAAAAAGATGTTCCAACCAATGGGGATCATGTTACTCCCACTGGGTTTAACTTATGGTAATTTTAATAGTCCTTTGTTCTATACCATATAAAAGCCCAGATGAGAGAGACACAAGACACATCACATTTTGCCCAATATACATCACACTTACAACATACACACTACTACAGCTATGCATAGACTCATCTACACAGACTCCATTTTGATCCATCATGTATCTGAACCTTTGAGGGACGCCAAACGAAACTCCTCCCTAATTGGCCACCATCTTGGAAATGCAGCCATCTTATAGACTCTGGTAACTACCATTCTACGCTAGCGGCCATTTTAAATATGGTAAATATGCCTTGCTAATTATTTATTATTCAATATTGTTTATGTACTTCCTTAAAAGTTTTACATTTCATATTTAAAGGGTAACGAAAGTACAATCCCAGCCATATAAACCATATGTAGATTTTTCTCTAAAGAGATGATTTTTGTTTTTATAACATTTTTATTAATATCAGATTTAGCGCATATTGGCGTATTAGTTTCACGTTTTGCATAGCCTATTCTAGCTTCATCTGCAGTGAAGTGACTATTAGATTGTGCATTGCGCAGACAATTGTGGTCTGATTATATAGAACATTCATTTATGGTTTCTACTACATCTGGGGAAAATGTAATCTTGTTTTATTTTCACTTTCATTATTGAGCTACCAATCACGTTGCATTTATTGTTTGAAGTTTGTATTTTTGTGAAGTTATATCTTTTTGTGTCATCTCAAGTTTGATCATTTATTGTGATAACACGTCTCGTGAATAAATATTCTTATATATTCCATACTGTAGACTGTTTTCACTAAGATTGGTATATGCTTTTAAAAAGAAATTAATCAATAAAAAGAATTCGCTACATATTGATTTATGGAATAAGTTGAGATTCTCCTTTCGCACAGATCTTTGCTTATTATTAACCATAAATAGACACTGTTATATTCAGAGCAGTATAAACATTCTGACATAATGGAGGCACAGCGAGATATTATTAATTTATTATTAATTCTGACAATATGTGTATGTGGATTGGCTGCTAAGGGGGGGGGGGCGGGGGGTTGTACCACAGTGTATATCTTTGTGTACACTGTATGGGAGTGTAAAACTCTGTTTTCATTGGATTTTGAATGTCAGGGCCTGTTCTCAACCAGATCCCCCTGGGCGGTAACCTTGTGGGGGAAAACTGTATAAAAGTCTGTTTCTTGTTCAAAAAACAGTTATACTTTACCCTCAGTCTAGAGTCCTGTCTCACATTGGGGGAAGATGCTACAAGGGATTGCTATATCCTTCATACTCCCTTGGATAATCACTAAACTCGTAAGAGCTTGTGTAAGAGCTTGTTCTTGTTCCTGCTTCACTCTCTGGGGAAAGAGAAGGTCACCCACGGGAACCTGGAGCCTAGGAGAAGATTGAAGGAGAGGCAAGATGGCTTAACTGAAAGACGTGCATTTGCGCTCTGTGCTGAAGTGCGTGCTACAGAATATTAACCTTGCACATGTGGCATTCTACACTGAAGATTCTTATAGTATGACAAATGTGATATATCATGGGAAACTTTGTGAAGATGTGAAGTTGCAGAGTTGTGCTGGAAATGCATCTTTGTGTACACATTCCTTTATTCTTTTTTTTTTTATATAAAAGTTTTATTGAGAAAAATATAAACGGAACAATAACAACAAGTAGCGAGATAGCAAGGCCAAGTGATACAAAGTCAGACAACTGAATACAACAGAGAGCATCGTACATTGTACCCAAATCCCGGTATCATTAAAACAGGCAAGTAGAGCATAATATGAAATAATAGGGCGGGCAAACTACACCGTAACAACTCATAGGTACAGTACACAAGTGTGCAAGTGTATCCTGGGCACGTGCCCTAGCTATAATAGACAAAACGAGTGGGTGGTAAGTCTACGAGGGCTTCCACGCAAGGAAGAAGCACTCGTAAGTGAGGTGTAGAGGAAAAAAGAAAAAAAAAAGTAGCTGGGGGGGGGGGGGAGTTCCCTGTCCCAACTACCTGTAGACAAGTGGAGGGGGCAGTGGGGGGGCAGCAAAAGGTTATATGTAAATGAGTCGCCCCAGGAACGAACACCTCCATGGGGAACTAACTGTGTCCGAATCCATGGGACGACCATCCGGGAAGTGTTAGCAATCGACTCCCCAATGAATGAGGGAACTTGGGGACAGTGGAAAATCGGAGGGGGGGTTGGGATGAGCAGCATAAGAAGACAGACGCAGGGAGCATCCTGAAACAGTGGATGTGGAGGAAAGAGAGGCGAGAAGGAAGGGAAAAACAAGAGAAACAAGGAGTGGAGGGGAAATGAGGGAAGGGGCGGAAAGAAAGGAAAAAGAAGAGAAAAAAAAGGGGGGAAGGGAAGGAGGGGGATGGGAACAACAGAATGCCAGCAAATGGAGAAGGATGTGGGTGCACTCCCCCAGACATGGGCCGGAGGAAGGAGACAAGCTGCAACCAGATACCATATCTAACCGATCAGCAGACGGCGGTAAATCGAAGGAAAAAAGGAAAAATCGATCCACAGGGCCCAAGTGTCATAAAACTTGGATGGAGTATCGAGAGCCTGAAGGGTGAGATCCTCCATGCGGGAAACCTTGTCCACCCACCGCAGCCAATCTGCTACAGTGGGGGGGGGGGGGGTGGGGAAAGCCAACGGCAGGGGATACACATTTTGGCAGCAGAGATCAAGTGGAACATCAAGGATTTTCTGTAAATCCGTTGGGAGAGGGAGGTGTGGTGAAAATTCCTTTATTCTTAAATATTATGGCTTCTGTTGTGCTGTGATGTTGAGCGTGGTCTATGGCCCGGAGTGTGACACAATATGGCGGAGAGAGTGAGTGGTTGCTCTATTCAAAAAGAAGCAGATTGAGAACTGTACAATTTGGTGCCAACATCTAGTCAATCATAAGCCTCCTTCCAGGAGGTTAGCTCCACAGGTTATTGTCTTGACTAACTGGAACTGTGTATCAAAGCCAGAATATCAAAGTTAAAGTAGGAAATTTAGCAAAGTCAGGAAGAAAACAATTCAAGTGGGCTCATCGTCAACAAGGTCAGTCTGAGAACTTGTAAGAAATCAGAGTGTGGAACAAACTGCAATTTTAAGGGAAGCCTAAACCTCTTTAACCCTTGGGATTGCACAGCCATGCTCCTGTATGTGAACTGCACTTGTAAGGGCACAAATTCGGTGCTGGCATGTATACCAAAACAAAGGGAGAGGACCTTGGAATCAGAGGGACCCAAAGAGTACAATGTTAGGGGAAGCAGAAGAAGCAGTTGAGTGGTAGGATCCAGAAACTGTAGAGCAGAGGAAGAAGCAGAAGGCCCAAAAACAGTACAGGTAAAGCCATAGGCATTATCAAAAAGTAGTAACCACTTTTGCCAATCATCTCAGATGGAAAGCTTTATGGGCTACTGCCAACGGTCCCATTTTATTGGATATTTGTTTTCTATCAGTTTTTAAGTTACATTTAGGATTACATATAGCTTTTTCCTTGGCTTAAGGGAAATTAGACAAATCATACATATAGTATCATAGTAGTTGAGGTTGAATAAAGACAATAGTCCATCTAGTTCAACCTGTGTAGGTGTGTGTGGACGTAATCATCTCTCATACCCCTGAATGTTCTGATCCTTGAGATGTACGTCTAAGAGTCTTTTGAAAGCCACCATACTTCCCCGCAGAAACCACCTCTTGTGGTAGAGAATTCCACAATCTTGTAGTCCTAACAGTAAAGAACCCCCCACGTTGCCTGAGGTTAAAACGCTTCTCCTCTAATCGCATTGTATGCCCTCGAGTCCTCATGCAATCCCTTGGACTGAATAGCTGTTTTTCTATGCCGAGATCACCATTGAGATATTTATAAATTGCTATCATGTCCCCTCTCAGGCGTCTCTTCTCCAGGGAGAACAAATCAAGCAATCTTCAAATCAAGCAAATCAGAAATTTACTTTCAATGCTTAATTTCTAGCCTATTCTTATTTATGTTCGGATAATGTGGGAGTTCCCTTCTATACATGAGCAATGTCAATGTATTTTTAACTCTTCTGGAAAGGCTGTCCACAAGTTTTAGGAGTGTGTCTATGGGAATGTTTGTCCATTCTTCCAAAAGCGCATTTGTGAGGTCAGGCACTGATGTTGAACGAGAAGGCCTGGCTCGCAGTCTCCGCCAAAGGTGTTCTATCTGGTTGAGATCATGACTCTGTGCAGGCAAATCAAGTTCCTCCACCCCAAACTCGCTCATTCATGTCTTTATGGACCTTGCTTTGTGTACTGGTTCAAATCATTTGGTGGAGGGGGGATTATGGTGTGGGTTTGTTTTTCAGGGGTTGGGCTTAGCCCCTTAGTTCCAGTGAAGGAAACTCTTAAGGCATCAGCAAATCAAGACATTTTGGACAATTTCATGCTCCCAACTTTGTGGGAACAGTTTGGGGATGGCCCCTTCCTGTTACGACATGACTGCGCACCAGTGCACAAACAAGGGCCATAAAGACATGGATGAGTGAGTTTGGGGTGGAGGAACTTGACTGGACTGATAGAACACCTTTGGGATGAATTCGAGCGGAGACTGTGAGACAGGCCTTCTCGTCCAACATCAGTGCCTGACCTCACAAATGTGCTTCTGGAAGAATGGACAAACATTCCCATAGACACACTCCTAAACCTTGTGGACAGCCTTCCCAGAAGTGTTGAAGCTGTTATAGCGGTAAAGGGTGGGCCAACTCAATGTTGAACACTACAGACTAAGACTGGGATGCCATTAAAGTTCATGTGCATGTAAAGGCAGATGTCCCATTAATTTTGACCATATGTATGACCATATATAGTGTATGTATTATCAATTGCCTAGCAAGATATATTGGATTATTTTTTTTTTTTTTGTTAAATGACAGAAACTCTCCCAATTCCATTTCATTGTGCCATTGGGCTTTGTCATTAAATTAAATCAGTTGCTATTTTCACAGTGCTGATGTCTAATGCTCTCAAGAGCTTTATTTGGAAAGTATTTTTTGTACAGGTCAAGATAACCTGGTTTTCATCTAGTGGTCCTGGTGGGGAGACTAATATTCATTCAAACAACCTCATCTGTTATTAGCCAGTGTCTTTCCAACTATACATAGCTGCCAATATTTGCACATCATTAATTATAGAAGAGCTTAGGTCCTAAAAAACTAATTCTTCTCCCTAAGCCAGTATAGCCTGTGCATTGTGACACATATACACACACACACATTCACAGTGCTCTGGAACTAAATCACCCCCCCGGCTGCCATGGTGGATAGCAGCCAAGGTACATTGAGTCTGGGTACAATCTCAACATCAGTGGCCTACAAAGGAAGGTAAAAAAGTGCAAAAAAACACAAAACATATAGAGTATATATATATATATATATATATATATATATATATATATATATTAGTGATCAACCGATATTGGTTTTTCGTAGCCGATACCGATATTTTGTATTTTGCCGATCGCTTATCGGTATCGGCCGACATTGGCCGATATTTTCACACATGTAAAATTTTGCAAAAAAAAAAAATACAAATTTCGACACAAATCTCTTAATAAACATGCTAATATGTATTTATTAACATTTTTAACATTCTTCACACGTTAACTGCATGAAAACTGATAGGAAAAGTGCACTTGCAGGGACATTTGCATTTTACATCATCTGATTGTGCATTAATGCATAATAAAGTGTTGCAGTAGTGGACTCACTCACTGAAATATTATTCATTCACTACTGCAGTGCAGTCAGTGCAAAACTGCTAGAAACAAAGCTAAGCAACAGCTACACAGTGTATTGGACTGGAGTCAGTGGACTACCTCTGCAGTAGGGCACTCACTGCAACTACTGCATTTAGTGCAAAACTGCTAGAAAAAAAGCTAGGCAACAACAACAGCTACACAATACACATACATACACAGTGGATTGGACTGGAGTCAGTGGAGGACTACCTCTGCAGTAAGGCACTCACTGCAACTACTGCAATCAGTGCAATACTGCTAGAAAAAGAGAAAGGCAACAGCTACACGTGTCACAGTGGATTGGACTGGAGTCAATGGAGGACTACCTCTGCAGTAAGGCACTCACTGCAACTACTGCAGTCAGTGCAAAACTGCTAGAAAAAAAAAAGCTAGGCAACCGCTAGACATTGGATTGGACTATTAGCAGTAGGGCACTCACTGCAACTACAGCAGTCAGTGCAAAACTGCTAGAAAAAAAGCTAGGCAACAACTACACAGTGGATTGCAGTGGAGTGGACACTACTCTTTTCAATACTCCCAGTTAAGTAGAACAATATTATAATGCAGAAAGCAGAACATTTCAGCATGTCCATGGTCACCCGTTAAAGGTCTTCTGTTTTGTTCATACAATGCTGCCACTTAATAAACATGCTCAGGAGGAGTGGAGGGCAGAGGAGCAGAGAGAGAGAGAGGTATCTTCTAGCATGCGAAGCAAGTCTTTAGTAGCGTGCCTCATTTTCTCTCCACCACAGAAGAGGATGACTTCTTCTGTCAATTACTGCTTCTTTTAAATAGAGATGAAGTTCATCATCCAGGCTAATAGTTGCAGATTCAGAAGAAATTGAATCCTCCGCATGAGGCTCCAATAAAACACTGAAAATGTCCTGATATATTCGACGACGATGAAGAAGATTCTTTTCTGTTCCTTGACATATTTGTGGACATTTGTTTTTGCAGCATGCTGCTCTTCATAAAAATAGTGTTCTGGACTTGTCTTTTTCGGCAGGAACCTCCTGCACCTCCTGTTGAATATCTTCTGTCAGCCATCATTTCGCCTTAGCCAATACATCATCAGAAGAGAAAGCATGGTTCTTGTATTGAGGATTCAAAATCTTGCAAGCACAACATTTTTAATCTGTTCATGCTTCTTAAAACATATATCAATCAAAGCTCTTTGGCTTGACAGACCATCATTTGAAAGTTGGAGGGTTTTGCAGGGCCGCATTAACATAGGGGCTATTGGAGCTGCAGCTCCAGGCCCCTCCCTGAAAATTGGCCTATGCCAGTGGCTTATCGATATCTATGTGTGCTGTCTTGAAGAAGGAGAAGCCCACTCTGTACTGCACACGTGAAGGAGAGAAGTCTCAGCTGCTGCAGCTGAGTCCTGTTCCTGCCGATGCCTGGCTCCTATGACAGGATCTGTTACACTCACACAGATCCTCAGTGTAAAGGAGATGCAGGCAGCTGTCTGAAGGAGGGGTGCTGATGTCATACTAACCAGCAGAAGCCCGGGAGAAAGGAAATATTTCATGCTGCTCAGATGAGGTTAGTAAACTTATTAGGGAGAGAGGATTGTGCAAAAACTCTCCTAGGGGCTGTGATGATTGTGGGAGAGACTGCTGCTTCCCCCCATGTAATGTGTTATGCCATACAGTGCCCCCCATGTCATATGCTGTGCCATGCAGTGCCTGCCATGTAATATGCAGTGCCCACCACGTAATGTACTGTGCCATGCAGTGTCCACTATGTTATGAGCAGTGCCCACTATGCCATATGATGTACCATGCAGTGTCCACCATGTCATGTGCTGTACCATGCAGTACCCACCATGTAATGTGCTGTGCCATGCAGGGCCTACCATGTAATGTGCAGTGCCCATCATGCCATGTGCTGAGCCATGCAGTGCCCACCATGTCATGTGCTGTGCCATGCAGTGGCCACCATGTCACGTGCAGTGCCCACCATGTCATGTGCTCAGCCCAGCATGCAATGTGTTTTGCCCACTGTGTAATGTGCTATGCAGCAGTGCCCACCATGTCATGTGCTGTGCAGAGCCCACCATGTCATATGCTATGACCATGCAGTGCCCACCATGTAATGTGCTGTGCAGTGGCCACCATGTCACATGCAGTTCCCACCATGTAATGTGCCGTGCCCAGCATGCAATGCGTTGTGCCCACCCTGTAATGTGCTGTGCAGCAGTGCCTACCATGTCATATACAGTTCCCACCATTTAATGTGCTGTGCACTGCCCACCATGTCATGTGTATTGCCCACCATGTAATGTGCTATGCCATGAAGGCCTCCCATGTCAATTGCTGTTCAGTGCCCACCATGTCATGTGCTGTGTTGTGCCTTCCTTATCATGTGCTGCACCATGCAATGCCTACCATGTAATGTGCTGTACCCACCATGTAATGTGCTGTGTATTGCCCACCATGTCGTGTGCCGTGCAGTACCCACTATAAAATGTGCTGTGCCGTGCAGTGCTCACCATGTCATTTGCAGTGCTCACCATGAAATGTGCTGTACCCACAATGTAATGTGGTGCTGTGGAGTGCCCACCAGGTAATGTGCTGTCCAGTGCCCACCATGCCATGTGCAGTACCCACCATATATTGTGCTGTGCCCACCATAAGATGTGCAGTGCCCACTTGTAATGTGCAGTGCCCAACATGTAATGTGCTCAGCTGTGCCAGCCATGTCATGTGCTGTGCCCACCATATAAGGTGATGTGCCCACCATGTGCTGTGTTGTGCCCAACGTGTAATGTGCTGTGCAGTGCCCACTATGTCATGTGTTGTGCCCACCATGTAATGTGCTGTATCCATGTATCCACCATTTAGTGTGCTGTGCCCACCATGTAATGTACTTTGCTATTACCCCCGTGTATTGTACTATACTGTGCCCCCCCCCCCCCCACAGACTGACCTCCCCTCTACCCTTTCTCTCTCTCCCCCTTAACCCCCTCTTTCCTACCACCCACTCTGTCTCACCCTCTCTCTATCCCCATTTTTCTCACCCCCTCTTTCTCTCTTTCTTTCTCCTACTCTCACTTTCACCCCTCTCTCTCTCATCCCCTCGCTTTCAGCCCCCTCTCTCTCTTTCAACCCCCTTCTCTCTCTCTCAACCCATATCTCACTCTCTTTAATTTGTTTTGACAAAAAAAAGTTTGCGTTTTCATTTTATTTTTTATTTTATTTTTTTCATTTTATTTGTTTTCATAAAAAGGCCCACCAAAATCCTCAGCACCAGGCCCATGATGCTCTTAACCACTTAAGCCCCGGAAGATTTTACCCCCTTCCTGACCAGGGCCTATTTTGCGATTCGGCACTGCGTGACTTTAACGGACAATTGCGCGGTCGTGCCACGCTGTACCCAAATGAATTTGACGTCCTTTTTTTTTACCATAAACAGAGCTTTCTTTTGGTGGTATTTGATCACCTGTGCGATTTTTACTTTTTGCGCTATAAACAAAAAATAGCGTCAATTTTGCAAAAATAACAATATTTTTCACATTTTTTTATATGAAATTCCCCCCCAAAAAAATTTAGAAATCAAAATTTTTTAACATTTTAGGCCAATTTGTTTTCTGCTACATATGTTTGGTAAAAAAAATCGCAAAAAGCGTATTTTGATTGGTTTGCGCAAAAGTTATTGCGTTTACTAACTAAGGGAAGGATTTTTGTTGTTTTTTTTTTCAAACAAGTTTTTTTTGCGCTACTGTGACATTTTTGACACTTTTGGGGTTACCAGTGACATTACTGCAGTAATCAGTGCTATACATATGCACTGTTACTGTAAAATGACACTGGCAGTGAAGGGGTTAACTTTTTTGAGAGGGAGGGGTTATGTGTGTCCCTAGGGGCATGATTCTAACTGTGATTGGCTGTGGCTTGAGGTGTATGAACAGTGATCAACGGTCCTACATAGTAGAACCGTATGATCACCATTCATACACAGGGGAGAATGACAGGCGGCTTGTTTACATTAGCCGCCTGCCTTTCTCCCGCTCTAACGGGCGATCGCGAGTGACCGGCGGACATCGGGTCCGCCGGTCACACGCGCGGGGGGGTTTGTAACCGCCCGGGAGCGCGCCTCTGGCAGCGCGCGCTCGCTCCCTAGACCCTTACAGGCTAGCGACGTAGCCCTACGTCGCTCTGCCTGTGAGGGGCTGACTGCCGACGTAAATAGTCGTGCGGCGGTCGGCAAGCGGTTAATCCGGCCCTGGGGTGTTGTGTGCCATGACACAGAGGTCTGACATATCAGCAATCCTCATTCCTTTCCACATGTTTGCTCCAATTTTTTTGAAGTTGCGCAAGCATCACTCGGTCTTTGTTGATTCCCCATTCTTCAAGCATGCCTATAAATATTTCTCTACTGTACTCAGTGTGGGATCCTTACATCACTTTTGTATTCAACACCAATTGCCTTTTTGTCCATCCGCTGTCAATGAAGTGGCATGTAAGACTCATGAGTGACTCTGTTTGTGATCAACAGTGCGTCGTGAATGAGCCTGAGTTGCCAGCATTCTCTGGTTGCAGCATAGCCTTTACTTTGTCAATGACCTTTTGGTGAAGCTTTGCCAGCATTTCGGTTCGATAATACTTCTCACTCTTCAGTGTGTAGCTTGGCTCAAGTATGTACATCAACCGCTGAAATCCTGAGTCAGACACCATTGTAAATGGCTGGTTATCAGTGACAATCATCTCTGTGATTACTCTGTCCAGCAGTTGGGATCTTTCATCTGAATCTAGACAGTGGCATCTGTTTTTTTCACAAACACATCTGTTATTGTTGCCTGGGATAGTGAGGAGGTATTGAATCAAAATCACATTGACATTCATTTTGTTTTTTCTGTGCTGCATGATACAATTCAATATGATGAACTCTTAGATGGGTCCAACGATTTGACGTATTTTGTTTTTTTGCAGTTACTGATCCCATGCTTATGTTGTTTGTATATGCACACTGCTGCTTTTCCTGGAGAAGGTTGAGATGAGAAATATCCCAGACCACACTTTTACTTTTTCTCTCCTCATCCATCTCCATTTCAATTTGAAAGACACAAAAAAGATTAAAAAAATTGCTTGCTTAAGTTGCTGCCGCTGCTGGCACTGGCACCCTGTTGTGGGATGGTGGCTGACACCTGGCAGTGTGGGTTGCTTTCTGGACCCTGTTGTGGGTTGGTGGCTGACGCCTGGCAGTGTGGGTGGTTGCTTGCTGGCACCCTGTTGTGGTTTGGTGGCTGATGTCTGGCAGTGTGGGTTGCTTGCTGGCACCCTGTTGTGGGTTGGTGGCTGACACCTGGCAGTGTGGGTGGTTGCTTGTTGGCACCCTGTTGTGAGTTGGTGGCTGACATCTGGCAGTGTGGGTTGCTTGCTGGCACCCTGTTGTGGGTTGGTGGTTGACGCCTGGCAGTGTGGGTTGCTTGCTGGCACCCTTTTGTGGGTTGGTGGCTGATGCCTGGCAGTGTGGGTTGCTTGCTGGACCCCTGTTGTGGGTTGGTGGCTGACGCCTGGCAGTGTGGGTTGCTTGCTGGCACCCTGTTGTGGGTTGGTGGCTGACACCTGGCAGTGTGGGTTGGTGGCTGACGCCTGGCAGTGTGGGTGGCTTGGTGTCACCCTGTTGTGGGTGGCTTGCTTGCCGTAACACTGTGATGGCTGGCTGGCTTGGTGTCACCCTGTTCTGGGTGGCTGGCTTGCAGGAACACTGTGGTGGCACTGGCTGTCTGGCTTGGTGTGGGTGGCTTGGTGTCACCCTGTTGTGGGTGGCTTGCTTGCCAGTACACTGTGGTGGCTGGCTGGATGGCTTGGTGTCACCCTGTTATGGGTGGCAGGCTTGCAGGAACACTGTGGTGGCTGGCTGGCTTGGTGTCACCCTGTTATGGGTGGCTGGCTTGCAGGAACACTGTGGTGGCTGGCTGGCTTGGTGTCACCCTGTTCTGGGTGACTGGCTTGCAGGGACACTGTGGTGGCTGGCTGGCTGGCTTGGTGTCACCCTGTTATGGGTGGCTGGCTTGCAGGAACAGTCTGTAGTGGCTGGATGGCTTGGTGTCACCCTGTTATGGGTGGCTGACTTGCAGGAACACTGTGGTGGCTGGCTTGGTGTCACCCTGTTGTGGGTGGCTTGCTTGCTGGATCACTGTGGTGGGTGGGTGGCCGGCTGGAACACTGTGGTGGCTGGCTGGCTGGCTTTCTGGAACACTGTGGTGGGTGGCTGGCTTGGGGTCACCGTGTTGTGTGTGGGGGGCTGGCTGGGTGTCATCCACTCACCCTGGCCTGTTGCGGGTAGTTTGCTTGCTGGAACACTGTGTGGTCACTGGTCACGGTGGCGGGTGGCTGGCTTGGTGGTGTCATCTGGGTGGCTGCTTTGCTTGCTGGAACCCTGTTGTGGAGTGGGTGGCTGGATGCTGGCCTGCTGGCACCCTGTTCTGTTGTGGGTCGGATGGCTGGCGGCTGGCAACCTATGGTGGGTGGCGGAGGCCAGGGCCTGTGGGTGAATGGATGGCTGGCACCGTAACTGGACCGGACTGCAGCTGGCTGTAACACGGGGCTGTGTGAGGCATTGGAGGCGGTCTTAAGGCAGAGAACGTGTGCAGTGCGTGGTGAAATGGCGTCACATATGGTCCGCGCAGGCATGGGAGGCAGTGTTAGAAGGCAGAACGTGTGCACAAAACATACGCGATGACCTCACGAAAATACCCCAACACACAGCCATTAATGTCTAAACTGCTGGCAACAGAAGTGAGTACACCTCTAAGTGAACTCCCCAGTTTCATGTGACTCGTTAGTGTTACAAGATCTCAGGTGTGAATGGGGAGCAGGTGTGTTAAATTTGGTGTTATCGCTCTCACTCTCTCATACTGGTCACTGGAAGATCAACATGGCACCTCATGGCAAAGAACTCTCTGAGGATCTGAAAAAAAAAAGAATTGTTGCTCTACATAAAGATGGCCTAGGCTATGAGAAGATTGCCAATACCCTGAAACTGAGCTGCAGGACGGTTATCAAGACCATACAGCAGTTTAACAGGAAAGGTTCCACTCAGAACAGGCCTCACCATGGTCAACCAAAGCCGTTAAGTGCATGTGCTCAGCGTCATATGCAGGAGTTGTCTTTGGGAAATAGAGGCGTAGCACCCTCCTAGGTAGGTGCTAGGAAAAGGCATATATTGACCCTGTCTACTTATCAGGGGGGCTGGATTTGTTAGCTGTGCTGTCACATGCCTCCAGGTGTGGCCTGTTGAGTCTGGGGAGTCTCCCCACTGTATCCAATGAGGGATCTTGTTGGACAGTGGAGGAAACCTAGCCAATAGCACACCAGGGTTTATGACTGTCCCAGTGGGTGGAGTTTGCCGCAGTGCACCCTGGGATTGGAAATAAATCTGTGGGGAGCATGTGACAGAGTGTCTTTTGGCGGGAGCATCAGTCCCAGGAGGAGGTGACGGCTGTCTCTCCTCCTGTACAAGTGAGAAGGTGGTCCAGGCAGTTGGCCTAGGGACCGGAGGTTGAGCTGGGCGGCAAGGGATCCAGAGTTGCTGACCGAGTGGAGCTGCTGGGCAGAGATCTTCAGGAAAAACAGTGTTGTGAGTACTGCTCAGGGGTCTGCCTAGTAGAGGGGACCACTCCAGAGAGGTCAAGGGGATCCAGGAGCCAGCTAACCAGGAGTGCACAGTAAAGGGGGTGCCAAGTAGTAAAGCCTTGAAGTTTGGGTAGTAAAGGGGGCGCAACAATATATATATATTGTGACAGGTCGAGACTCTGTCATGGTGAAAGTGGTAATTTAAAGGACACAGAGTGTGCACATTGGCTCAGTGCAGGACTACAGACAGAGCGTAGATGTGCAGTGGAGAAAACTGCTTTTGCAGCTTTCTCCAGCTTTTGGTATACCTGGATGGGGCTCTGTAGTTTGGAGATTACTTAGTGTCTTGGAAAGGAACAAAATCTCCAACCCTGTGTCCATGTTTGGTGGATGACCAGCAGGTGCACACAGCCCTTATAATGAAGGTCTAGAAAGACCTCAGGGCTCCCAGTTGGAGACGGCTCCGCCCAAGAGAGACAGGAGGTCTCTAGGAGTCAGAGGCTGCAGGTGGCAGCCAGAGCGAGTGTGTCTGCAAGAGACAGGTGACGGCCTGAGGACTAAGGCCAGAGTAAAGCTGCCAGCTTCGAATAGTTTTTGGTCTGGGGACCAGCGAAAAGAGCAGAGGTACTGCTACTAAAAAACTGAGTGAGAGCTTAAGAGCCAGGTGGCTAGCATTTTTGGTTTAATATATACATAGTTACATAGGTACATAGTTTGTGAGGTCGAAAAAAGACACCAGTCCAACCAGTTCAACTTATGATGTGTGTGTGTGTTTGCTGTTAACCATGCATTGTATACCCCTGTACGTTTTGGTCTTTAAGGCGCCCATCTAATAGTTTTTTGAAACTATCGTTGCTCCCTGCTGATACCACTGCTTGTGGAAGAGAATTCCACATCCTTACTGCTCTGACAGTGAAGAACCCCCTACGTATTTTAAGGTTAAACCGTTTTTCCTCAAGTTTTAGTGAGTGGCCACGTGTCTTATTGTATTCCCTTTCCCTGAAAAGTTTGTTCCTTATGCTAAGATCACCAGTACAGTATTTGTACATTGATATAATATCCCCCCTCAAGCGTCTCTTCTCCAGAGAGAATACGTTCAGTGCTTGTAGTCTTTCCTCATAGCTGATGTCCTCCATTCCCCTAATTATTTTTTTTGCCCTTCTCTGGACTTTCTCCAGTTCCAGCACATCCTTCCTGAGGACCGGTGCCCAGAACTGGACAGCATACTCCAGATGTGGCCAGACCAGAGTCTTGTAGATTGGGAGAATAATCTCTTTATTTCTGGAGTGAATCCCCTTTTTTATACATGCCAGTATTCTGTTGGCTTTGCTTGCAGCGGCTTGGCATTGCATGCCACTGCCAAGCCTGTTGTCCACCAGTACCCCCAGGTCCTTTTCCATCCTAGATTCACCCAGAGGATCCCCCCCCCCCCCAGTGAGTAGCTTGCTTTCGTGTTTCTGATGTCCAAGTACATTACTTTACATTTTTCAACATTAAACCTCATCTGCCATGCAGTTGCCCACCCCATTATTTTGTTCAGGACCATTTGTAAGGTTTCCACATCCTGCATAGAAGATATTGGCATGCTTAGTTTAGTATCATCCGCAAATACTGAGATTGTACTCGATATCCCCTCTAGATCATTTATGAATAAATTAAACAGGATTGGCCCCACTACAGAACCTTGGGGGACCCCATTTTCCACACCCGCCCAATCCGAGTACTCCCCATTAATCACCACCCTCTGTACTCTCCCCTGGAGCCAGTTCTCTATCCAGGTACTCACCCTATGGTCCATACCTACCTTCCTTAGTTTGTACAGTAAGCGTTTGTGGGGAACGGTGTCAAAGGCCTTTACAAAGTCTTTGCATATATTGACTGGAGAAGAACCCCCTACGTGGGAAACTACCGTATTTATTGGCGTATAACACGCACCTCAAATTTAGGAGGGAAATTTTAGGAAAAAAGCTTAAATTTGAAATAAACAGCATTGAACTCAGAACTTTTTTTTTTTAATCAAATGCAGTCTTACCAGTGCCCTTGAATGCAGCCTCATCAGCGCAGGGTTCATTCAGCCTCATCAGCGCAGGGTTCATTCAGCCTCATCAGCGCAGGGTTCATTCAGCCTCATCAGAGCAGTGTTCATCAATGCAGCCTCGCTAGAGCAGTGTCCATCAACGCAGCCTCACCAGCGCAGTGTCCATCAATGCAGCCTCGCCAGCGCAGTGTCCCCCAGTGCAGCCTCCCCAGCGCAGGATACATCAATGCAGCCTCTCCAGCGCAGTGTCCCCCAGTGCAGCTTCGCCAGCGCAGTGATCCCCCTGTGCAGCCTCGCCAGCGCAGGGTACATCAATGCAGCCTCGCCAGCGCAGTGTCCCCCAGTGCAGCCTCGCCAGCGCAGTGATCCCCCAGTGCAGCCTTGCTGGCGCAGTGTACATCAATGCATCCTCGCCAGCGCAGTGTCCCCCAGTGCAGCCTCACCAGCGCAGTGTCCCCCAGTGCAGCCTCACCAGTGCATTGTCCCCCAGTGCAGCCTCACCAGCGCAGTGTCCCCCAGTGCAGCCTCACCAGCGCAGTGTCCCCCAGTGCAGCCTCACCAGCGCAGTGTCCCCCAGTGCAGCCTCGCCAGCGCAGCCTCGCCAGCGCAGTGTCCATCAATGCAGGGCAAAGTAACAGCAGCCTCGCCAGCGCCATTGCAGAGAACGTTTGACATACCGGTGTTGCATTCAAAGGAATGTTTGTTAACTTAAATAGCTTCACAGCAGCAAAAAAACACAACAAAGGATAACAGTCTCACTGACCTGAAGATTTCAGAAAAAGTCCCCAACTTTTGGAGAGGGTAACTTCATTTGCCAACAGGTTTTCAGACAGGATACTGACATGCACCCTCATGGCTGTTCAAAAATTGACCATCCACAGTCTCTTCTATACTCCTCCACACCACAGAGGAGGGAGGATGAGCTGTGGAGGACATTCTCAAACCCTTCTGTACCAAAGATCCTCTAGAGGGCAGAGGAGTACGCACAGAGAGTCAGAGAGCGTGCAGAGCGTACAGGGGAGACTCAGAGTGAGCGTGGTGTTGGAGCAGACTGCCAGCTGTACATCGAGACTAGGACCATGAACCCCCCCCCCGGCGGGTGACAGGGAGAGGCAGTGGAGGAGATGGCAGGCGCGGGCTGAGGACCGGACACCACACTGACAGCAGGCAGGCAGGAGAGAAAAAAACGCGGAACTGTGAGCGGACGACGGATCTGCTCGTGTAAGCTGGTGAAGAATGAATAGGTGAGACAGCGATTGCTGGGCTGATCAGCTGATTGACTGATCTAGAAAGCCGGCGGTGATCTAACAGGGGAGATGTAAGAGCTGGACTGATCAGAAGAGGCGGCGGGGGAGGCTACAATAGCTGACAAGAAGTTCAGGGGCAGCAAAGTAGGAGGACTGGGAGTACCTTAGTACCTGGGAGTACCTTAGTACCTGGGGTTACCTTTTGTGATGGAGTGTACCTTTTTGGTTTGGAGTACCTTAGTACCTGGGAGTACCTTAATAACTGGGAGTATTTTTTGTGGCTGGGAGTACCTTAGTATGGGAGTACCTCAGTGACTGGGAGTACCTTAGTGACGGAGAGTACCTCGGTACCTGGAAGTAGCTTAGTGACTGGGAGTACCTTAGAGACTGGTTGTTCCTTATTACCTTGCAGTACCTTTGTGACTGGGATCACCATTGTGACTGGGAGTACCTTTGTACTAGGTGCTGAAAGCGACACTGGGTGCTGAGGGTGACACTGAGAGTGACTTGGGGTGCTGAGAGTGACTTGGGGTGCTGAGAGTGACACTGGGTGCTGAGAGTAATGTGGGGTGCTGAGAGTGACGCGGGGTGCTGCCTGTGACGCAGGGTGCTGAGAGTGACGCAGGGTGCTGAGAGTGATGCAGGGTGCTGAGAGTGACGCAGGGTGCTGAGAGTGATGCAGGGTGCTGAGAGTGATCCGGGGTGCTGAGAGTGACGCGGGGTGCTGAGAGTTACATGGGATGCTGAGAGTGAGGAGGCGTGTTGAGAGTAAGGCGGGATGCTGAGAGTGAGGCGGGGTGCTGAGAGTTACACTGAGAGTGACGCTGGGTGCTGAGAGTGACAGAGGATGCTGAAAGTGATGCTGGGTGCTGAGAGTGATGCAGGGTGGAGCGAGGAGGGAGGAGATGAAGAGGTCACTGGCTGTACTTGGGTGCCTGACCGGATAGAGGAGGAAAGTGAGGGGGAGGAGGAGGAGGAACAACTCCAAAGTGGCAGGATGTGCTCCAGGGGCCGCCATAGGAGTAGCCATCCTATTGTGTCACAGCACAGAGCTCCACAGGTGCAGGGTGATGCAAACTCCCTGCGGACTTCAAAAAGTTCATTACTGTGGGCTTTTTCAGCACATGTGCAGTAGACCGCAGCGTTGCTGTTTGCAACATCTGTCTGAAGCGGATCAAGCGTGGCCAGAACACCAGCCGCTTGGGCACCACATGCTTGACAAGGCATATGACGACCTGCCATGCAGTCCGTTGGCAACAGCATGTGAAAGAGCCACAAGATCAAAACAAGATCAAAACAAGCATATATCACCTTGCTCCTCATCTGTGATCTCTAATCCTACCATACCTCAAGCCTTCTCAAATACCAGCATTGATAGGGATTATGGTATAGCAATAAGTGCCACAGAGACTTGCACCCAATCTGCTAGCAGTACACCACCACTTGATTTGAGCTGCAGGCAAATTTCACTACCCCAGTTGCTGAACCATAGAAAGAAATACTGTCCCAGCCAACCACATGCTCAGCGTCCTATTGCTAGCTTGGCCACATTGCTAGCATTACAATTGCTGCCTTTTCATCTGGTAGACTCAGCTCCCTTTTACAACTTGGTGGAATGTGCTGCACCACAGTGTCAGGTACCAAAAAGGCATTTCTTTTTGCGCAAGGCCATTCCGGCTCTCTACCGTCATGTGAAAGGTAGTGTTTTGGCCTCGGTGGACAGAGTGGTCAACAGGAAGGTACACATTACTGCTGACTCTTGGTCCAGCAGGCATGGACAGAGACGTTACATTTCGTTCACATTTCGTTCACGGCGCAGCTGAGAAGGATGCAGGACAGGGTTTAGTGTTGCAGCTTGTTTTGCCACCACGCCTCCAAAAAGCTGGTTCTGCCACATCTGGCTACTCCACCACTTCCTCCTCCTCCATGTCCTCTTCTGCTCAATTGTCCTCTGAAGCAGCAGTGCTTCCTAAGCGTTCAAGGGGCTACGCAAACAGTCAGGCTAAAAGATGCCATGCCATGTTTCAGTTGGTCTGTCTAGGGGGTAGGATTTACACCGGGCAGAGATTCTGTCAGCTCTGCAGGGGCAGACTCAGAGATGGTTGACGCAATGACAGCTTGAGCCAGGAATGGCTGTATGCGACAATGGCGCCAACCTTCTCTCCGCCCTCCGACAGGGACACTTGACACATGTTCCATGCTTGGCACATGTCCTGAATCTGGTGGTGCAGCGTTTCTTGAGCAGATACCCAGGCTTCCAAGATCTCCTGAGGCAGGCCAGAAAAGTCTGTGGCCATTTCCGCCATTCGTACAATGCCACTTTAGTCCTCAGCAGCACCCAGGGCTGTTAGGTTTAAGCAACCATTGGCAGCATCTCCATCTTATGGTGCATGATTTTCTTGGGACATGAGCACACTTGCAGACCTTTCCAGCTGAGCATCTACTGGGTTACTGGGTCTTGAGGATGGACCACTGGCCAGAACTTGCTCAATATGCAATGGAGCTACTGGCCTATCCTGCTTCCAGCGTGCTTTCTGAACGGACGTTCAGTGCTGCTGGAGGTTTTGTGATGGACAAAAGAGTGCCTCTGTCCACAGACTCTGTTGACCAGCTGACTTTTATCAAAATAAACCAGTCCTGGATCAACAAGAGTTATCAAGCCCCTGAGGCTAATGTAACTGATTGAATTTGCTAGGGGTCTGCCATCCATTGAAGACTGCATATGCTGCCTATCCTATTCCTCTACCTTTATTCTGCTAGCTTCCAACAATGTTTTTGGTTTAGGTCACCATCAACCCCCAAGGCCTAATTTTTCTGCACTTGTATAACAGGTGCATACAATTTAAATGTTGTATGTAATTTTTAACAGCAGGCCATGTGCCCTGTGCCCAGCAAGAGTAACTGTGAGGGGTTAAGGTGTTCAGGCACCACCAACACCAAAGGCCCAATTTTTTGCACCTGTATGACAAGTACATGCGTTTTCAAATTTGTATGGAATTCTTACCAGCAGGTCCCATTCCTTTGCCCAGCAAGAGTAACTGTGAGGGGTTGTGCTGTTCAGGCACCACCAACAGCAAAGGCTCAATTTTTGGCACCTATATGACAAGTACATGCAATTTCAAATTTGTATGGAATTCTTACCAGCAGGTCCCATTCCTGCACCCAGCAAGAGTAACTGTGAGGAGTTGGTTACAATGTTCAGGCACCACCGACAGCAAAGGCCCAATTTTTGGCACCTGTATGACAAGTACATGCAATTTCAAATTTGTATGGAATTCTTACCAGCAGATCTCATTCCTGCGCCCAGCAACAGTAACTGTGAGGGGTTGGTTATGGTGTTCAGGTACCACCAACATCAAAGGCTCAATTTTTGGCACCTTTATGACAAGTACATGCAATTTCAAATTTGTATCGAATTCTTACCAGCAGGTCCCATTCCTCCACCCAGCAAGAGTAACTGTCAGGGGTTGGTTACTGTGTTCAGGCACCGCCAACAGCAAAGGCCCAATTTTTTGCACCTTTATGACAAGTACATGTGATTTCAAATTTGTATGGAATTCTTACCAGCTGATCCCATTCCTGCGCCCAGCAAGAGTAACTGTGAGGAGTTACGTTGTTCAGGCTCCACCAACACAAAAGGCCCAATTTTGGCACCGGTATAGTACATGCAATTTCAAATTGGATCAATGTGGATCAAAAAGGGTTGCCAACCAGTAATTATCCCTCTCCTTGATAGCATCCTTTCGCAGACTTTGCAGAATCAGGGAGCCCATGCAGCGTAAGTTGGAGTAGGCATGAGCTTCTGAGTCCTCTGGGTCACTAAGGATGACATTGTCAGGAGCAACCTCTCCCCAACCACGTACAACTTCTGGGGTTTCTGAGGAATCAAAACCATCCCTTGAAGACTGCTGTAAGCTATCCTCTACATCCATGCTGCCGCAATCCTCCTCCTCTTCCTCTACCTCCTGTGTGTTTTGTGGCCCTGCAGGAATGATATCTGCATAAAGGGGGCCTTGTGAGGAAAGGAAGTACTCCTTTTCCTCCCGCTGTTCTGCCTCAAGTGCCCTGTCCATGATTCCACGCAGCGTGTGCTCCAGCATGTAGACTAGAAGGATAGCGTCAGCACAATCTCTGTATTTGCAGATGATACTAAACTAAGCATGCCAATATCTTTGATGCAGGATGTGGAAACCTTACAAGCAGACCTAAACAAAATAATGGGGTGGGCAACTACATGGCAGATGAGGTTTAATGTTGAAAAATGTAAAATAATGCACTTTGGCATCAGAAACACGTAAGCAAGCTACTCACTAGGGGGGGGGGGGGAACCTCTGGGGGAATCTAAGATGGAAAATGACCTGGGGGTCCTAGTGGACAACAGGCTTGACAGTGGCATGCAATGCCAAGCTGCTGCAAGCAAAGCCAACAAAATACTGGCATGTATAAAAAAGGGGATTCACTCCAGAAATAAAGAGATTATTCTCCCACTCTACAAGACTCTGGTCCGGCCACATCTTGAGTATTGCGTCCAGTTCTGGGCATCGGTCCTCGGGAAGGATGTGCTGGAGCTGGACAGAGTCCAGAGAAGGACAACAAAAATAATTAGGGGAATGGAGGACTTCAGCTATGAGGAAAGACTACAAGCATTTAGTTTATTCTCTCTGGAGAAGAGACGCTTGAGGGGGGATATGATTTCAATGTACAAATACTGTACTGGTGATGACCCTAGCATAAGGAACAAACTTTTCAGAGAAAGGAAATACAATAAGACACATGGCCACTCACTAAAACTTGAGGAAAAACGGTTTAACCTTAAAATACTTAAGGGGTTCTTTACTGTCAGAGCAGTAAGGATGTGGAATTCTCTTCCACAAGCAGTAGTATCAGCAGGGAGCATCAATAGCTTTAAAAAACTATTAGATGGGCACTTTAAAGACCACAACATACAGGGGGTATACAATGTATGGTTAACAGCAAACACACACACATCATAGGTTGAACTGGATGAACTGATGTCTTTTTTCAACCTCACAAACTATGTAACTATGTATGTAGGATTTGAATATACTTCACTATCTGATCTCTTAACTTGTAAAAAGCACAAAACTCTTTCCCTGCCTAACTCACTGCCAGCAATGTCTCTAATTAAACTACACTGCACTTTCTGACAAACTGCAAATGACTATAATCTCCCTGCCTCAAACACGTTCCTCTCCCTGTCTCCTATCACACTACAAGCTGCGGCTCTGCGAGCAGCCTTTATATATTGTGGGGCGTGTACTTAGCCCCTGAGCCATGATTGGCCAAAGGCAGCCTTCCTTTGTCCAATCATGGCAAAGATCATTTGATTGGCCAAAGCATAGAGGTCAGGGTGCATGATTTGGCCAATCACATAACGCACTGCACGCGTCGTGCACGCAGTGCATTATGGGAACTCGAATTTCCCACGAAGAAGCACATTTGTGCATCATTCGACGAACGAGCGAACAGCCGATGTTCGAGTCGAATTCGAAGCTCATCCCTAGTCCTGAAGATATCCCAAATTGCCAATAAACAACAAAACAAACAACACCCCTAGACTGTTTATTCATGCGAAGAGCCGTTGCAAATAAGCAGAGATTCAGAGACAGATATATGTGCTGGTAACCAGGGGAGCCCATCAAGACACTATTCAGCTGTTCCTGTGGGGTCAGTGCTACATGCATTACAAGGATTTTATCAAACTTTCTTGCAGATTCCTACCTTTTGTTCTGAAGAAATCACTGTTTGTTCCTCTGTGGCCCCGTGCTCAGTGAGTCTAATGGGAGGGGTTCCAAAATGATCAATCAGCTGCAGGGAAATAATGAGGAAAGCTGCTGGGCCTGCATCTACCAAACTGTAAGAAAGAGAGCGCACGCAGACCTCGGATAATAACGCTTTAATGGTAGACAATACAATACATAAAAAGTTTGCACTCACATTTATGTCCTTATAGGACAAGCACATCAGTGGTAGCTTCTGGCTCCTCCCGTCCCTTCTGGGTAACCTCCGATCTCGCTGTTCACAGCACACGCCGCTCCAGCCCGCTCTCAGTCACTACCTGCTCCTGGCCCCCCCGCCGGTTCTCAACGCGTGGACAATAGTGCGCCTGCGCACCCGCCTGCCGTCATACACCACCGGATGAGCTGGCCTTAGCCTCGGCCGAGGCTGTATGCAGTGTGGAGCTGATGGATGGAGGGATCCAAGGGGATGCAATACCTACTGATGGTTGCTATGGACAACGCGTTTCGGAGGCCGAGCCTCCTTCCTCAGGTCCCCTGCATCCCATTAGATATGTTCCTATTGTGAGTTTCTCACCCAAAAAAAAATGTTGTTGCAGGGGATGCCTGAACTCGGACTTGCATCTTAGTGTAGACTTATGGGAAAATCAGTGAACCAATCACATGTAGCACCCTCCTAGGTAGGTGCTAGGTGGGGCATGGTTGTGGCCCTGTTCTGCTTATCAGGAGGGTCTGATCTGTTAGTTTAGCCTGTCGCATGTTTCCAAGTGTAATTCACTGGGTCTGAGGGAGTGTCCCCACTGCAGCCAATGAGGGAGCTCATTGGACAGTGGAGGAAACCTAGCCAGTGACACACTCTGTTTTATGTCAGTTCCAGTGGGAGGGCATTCCTGCAATGCATCCTGGGATTGCACATAAATAGTAGGGGAGCAGGTGACAGGGTGTCTTTGGTCAGGAAGCCGGGTCCCAGGAGGAGGGTGACGGCTCTCCTCCTGTTGCTAAGGAAGGTTGCCCAGGCAGTCGGCCTAGGGGCCAGGGGATGAGCTGTGCTGTGGAGGATCCAGTGTGTGCTGACTAAGTGGAGCTGTGGGGCAGGATTCTTCTGGAAAACCAGTGTTGTGAGTACTCAATATCTGCCCAGGGGTCTGCCTAAGAGAGGGGAGCACTCCAGAGAGGTCAAGGGGATCGGAGAGCCAGATAACCCGGGATGTTGCAGTAAAGGGGGTGCCAAGTTGTGAAACACTGAAGAATAGGGAATAAAGAGGGCACCGGGAAGGGCCCTGAAGTGTCTCAGCAGTACTACAAGTCAGCTACCTCAGGAAAGAGTACTTTAGGGAGCTTAAAGGACTTTTCACAGTCAAAGGTGAAGCTAAAGTAAGCGGCATAACCATGACCAGTGTCAGTCAGCATTAATCAGCATCAGTCAGCACTAACCAGTGTCAATCAGCAATTCTGTATAGTCCCTGCCTATTTTGTGCATAGTTCAGTTGTTGGAGTATCCCACTCATCCCTTCTCCTATCCAAGTTCTCAATAAACCCTTAAAACCAAAGAAACTGGTTTGGTTCTTGTCTGAGGTAATCACGCTTGCAAACATGCTTAAATGTCCTACTGTTGCTAATGGTAACCCAAGTAACCCACACTCAGCAGCTCCCATGGAAGTACTGCTACACACACAAGCAGGAAATTATGTTTCTGCGGGGCGTTCTGTACGTATTCTGTGTACAGAACACCTCCAGGTAGTCATATTGCATTACATTTTCAGAAAAATACAGGGGTTACAGATTGAAAAGGAAAGATATTTTTTAATAACATTCAACTTCAATATGAATTGTGTGATATTTTTTTCCCCACAAAAGTGGAATTACCCTATAAAGCCCAGTTCTACCTTGGCCCTAGGCTGGATACTTTTTTTTGGCTCTGCTATATCCAGCTGAGCAGCAATTTATTTTCTAGGCTTGGTAAGGTCTCTCTAAGCCCAGTGGTTGATTGCTCCTGCCTTCCTCTGGAAGTAGTTTCCAGATATAGAGTAGGAGGGTCAGCTACTGGGTTATAAATATTTATCTGACCTTAACCAATCCCTGGGAGGAAGGTCCGGAAGGTGTGGCTGGGGAGAAGATTCTGTCAATGTTTGGGAGGGTCTGTTCAGAGCTCTCTTTTCTATAGGCCTCTGTCCGTGGGAGGCAGCCTGTGTTACTGAAGAGCTTTTGTTATCAGGCCTGGTTGGCTGAGAGTCTGGAGGAACCTGGACTTCAGGACATTTGCTGAAGGATGCTACCTTAGGAATATGGGCTGGAGAAGAGCCCCTTTCACTGAAGAGTGTTTCAGGGAAGCTGGTTGGGAGCTGTCTCTGGATATTGTGAATAGGACCTCGCCTAGAGCTCCAGGAGTGCTTTTGCTTTGAAGGATAGACACCAGAGGTTGGTACAAAGACTGTAAATGATTATACAGAGTCTCATATTAGCTGGCTGTGTCCTATGCTTTCAGCAATACTTGAGGCTACTACTATAGGAATTTGCTTGAGAATATGTTCTCTAATACCTATGTGTTTTTTTCAGTATCCATACCCTCATCTCTTTACCTAATAGTGTTCAAGCTCTAAAACAAGGGATCTTCCACAATTGTAGAAACATCCAGTAGCGCAGTCATATAATTTGATTATGTTTACTTGACTAAACAAGTAACAATGAAGAGGGGTTGGGTTGGCACTTCTGAACTGTCATCATTCTTACTGAAATTATGCTGATCTACTGTTTTTTTTAATTTTTGTGAGCAAATGAATTGTAGTTTAATAAAGCTAATGCAAAATGTAACGCTTTTAAAAATACACTTTTGCAAAAAATACAACCACAAGTAATCAATCTGAAACTTTTACATAATAAAAATTGTTCATATGGCCCCCGGTGACAAAGTCGGAAGTGACGAAACGCGTCGGAGCGTGACCAGGCGATGCTCAACACAACAGTGAGTAAGGAGTGCTGCGACATCCGGCTGTTCTGTCATTCATGGCGTGGAGCCTGGAGACAGTGTCTGTGACGGGTGTCACCTCCTTCATGAGCATGCGCTTTTTTAAAGTAAACCAAGTGAGTGTACTATATTGTGTGTGCTGAATAAATGCAAATTACAAACGGTGTTGCACTAGTGGAATTCTGCTTTTTTCTCCACATGGCTGAATATATGACCGGGATCTTGCCTATGGAAGTGTGATAGTGTGATCCTATGACTCTTGCATTTTAGCTTGATTACGAGAGTAATTAAGCCATTACATGTGGTGAGTGAGTTTTTCAGCTATTTTCCCAGACACGGTGATGGTGGAGAGTGGTGACCCAATAGGTTCTGCACTTTCTTCAATATATCATATACTCCTTGGCTTGTTCATCATATGGACTTGATTTTTAGATTGCATGTCAATATATTCTTCATCCAGTATATGTATTATGTTATGATTATTACGTCTGTTCATTATATTCTATGTCAACATATGTTTTGAGGTGGAGCAGGAGGTTGCCACCATTATTGCACTATTGCATTATTGAATTTCCTTGCAAATATTTTTTATTTTTTGTTCAGATTTCTTGCATGTGTGCTTAGTGGGCATATGATTGCGATGTGGTAGGAGGGTGCCACCATTATTGTACTATCAGATTGCGCTACTCTACAATTGTTTTAGTTTATGTTTTATTTAAGTAGCTGCATATATTTCTATTTAGATTATCTCCTAAGCGCTTGGGGTTACTCATGTCTCCTAAATTTATAGGCGTGGTGGGTTGTTTGTTAGTGTTCAAGCTCTGCAATAAATCTTTAAAATAACACTCTGTATTTTTTTTTTTTCTTCTCTCTTTCCTTTCCTCCCTGACCACCCTTCCTGTTCCTGTCTTGTCGCCTCATTCCCATTCCTTTTGTTCTACCCCTTGATTCCTCCCCCCTCGCCCTAAAATATTGTGGTTTCCAGACACTAGGACGACCTAGTAGTCCACTTGCACATACCAATTATCCGCCCTATCCAACAATCCCTTCTACTGGTTCCCCTTGTTCCCCCTAATTCCGAACAAGGTCCTCTTACAACCCCCTTGGGCGCAGATTCGGGGGTCGCGGACACAGTATGTTCACCGTGGGGGTGTCTGCCCCCCCATTCATGTGCCCAGGGGCCTCCTAAGTTTCTGTAGCAAGGACCGCATCTCCCTCAGATACGGCCAAGGGATCCCACAGTGCCCTCTCCCTCCTGCCTTTTGGACGCGCATTCCCCCTCAGTCTGAACCCTTCTTGGTACTCAAACGCTGTTTCTGTTGCTCAAACAGCCTTACTTTTTGGCATAGCTCAGGTGCTTTTTCCCTTTTATAAGTTGTAATAGGTTCCTTGTTATTAACTATGTGCCACTTGTCACGTGTTATTGTTTCGACTATTGAGATGTGTTTAACTGCATTTTGGTGTTCTATAACTTTTGTATGTGCATTCAATGCACCTTTACCTGTATGCCTTAAAGATTTTCAATAAAATGTTTCACAAAAAATAAATAAATAAATAAATAAATAAATAAAAAAAAAAATAACACTCTGTAGACTTGAGCGTGACGTTTATTGGTTCCGCAGGGGCAGGTATCTGGCAGTTTCTGAACAAGTGTGGGATACCTGGGTTTCCATATATTACATTTTTATTTTACACAAACCCAACACATTTTATTTGAAAGAGCACAGAGCCATATGAACAATTTTTATTATGTAAAAGTTTCAGATTGATTACTTGTGGTTGTATTTTTTGCAAAAGTGTATTTTTAAAAGCATTCCATTTTGCATTAGCTTTATTAAACTACAATTCATTTGCTCACAAAAATTAAAAAAAACAGTAGATCAGCATAATTTCAGTAAGAATGATGACAGTTCAGAAGTGCCAACCCAACCCCTCTTCATTGTTACTTGTTTAGTCAAGTAAACATAATCAAATTATATGACTAACCATTTTGAATCAATAGAGCTTGCAAGATCTACAAAAAAGTCTAATTTTCCCAATCAATTTCTTGCTACTGGAACCCATCTGAATCCTTGGTAATAAGACCGTTGTTCTTTCAACATCAATGTATTTGGTTCAGCAAATTAAAGCTGAAGCAAGGTCAATACAATGCGCTCTCTGCCTAATCTAAGTGTATCTTAGTAAATACCAGGTAAATGCAGGTACATCAAAAACAGAACATTACCTGGATAAATATTCCTTGTAATCCTAAAACGGGAGTGAATTACAAAACAGACCAGAAGGACATTTATTAATTACAAACTTATAATGTACTGTACTACGAACACTTCAGATATTGTAAGTTGACTTTCTGTATCAACAATGGTAAATGTGGTCTCCATGGAAGCATGGAATTCAAAGTATTCCAGGGTTTATTCATTTAATATTCAATGTATTTACTGTATATAGCACTGACAATTGGTGCAGCGCTTTACATATTGTACATTCACATCCTGCATAGCAAATACTGTATAGCAACAAGATATGGGTTGAAGTGTATCTAGAAAACGTTTTTATTTAGTAGAGTGGTAAAAGGTTTTTATACCCGAAAGGTTTCACTACTATAATTACCCCTCTCAGGCTCGGTTCACACCTATGTGTTTTTTATGCTTTTTGCAGAAACGCACTACAGTCCATTTACCATGGCTTCCTATGGGACATGTTCACATCTATCAATTTTTTCAGCCACTGCGTTTTTGGAATGGGTTGGGGACTTTTTTAAAAGCAAATCGATGTGTTTTTAGTTCAATAGACTTTAATGGAGAAGTTGCATAAATGCATGTAGTGCATTTTTGCTGTGATTTTGCAGTCATTTTTTAATCCACCCGAGAGCAAATTAGCCAAAAAAAGCATAAAAAATGCAAAACGCATCAAAAACACATGAAAAATGTGCCAAAAAGTGTGTACAAAAACGCAAAGTGCACTGCAAAAATCACTGCAGAAATGGATCAAATGCAAACTGCATAGGTTTGAACTAGTGATCGACCGATATTGGTTTTTCGTTGCTGAATCTGATACCGATATTTTGGTCAATGCATATTGGTATCAGCCGATATTGGCCGATATTTTCATACATTTAAAAAAATTTTATTTTTTTATTTTTATTACTTGACAGGTACTCTTGTGGAGGGATCTGGGGGTCTAAAAGACCCCAAACCCATCCTCTGCACTTAAAACTCATTTTTTTTAATCTGGCGCCGAGTACCCAGAAGTGATGCATCACTTCCAGGTTTTTGCATAGAGACCCGATCAGAGACGAATGCGGCTTTGATCGGTTCTTCGGCGGCCGTTCAGGCTGGTTGCCCGGGCCTCCTGGTGGGGCGGGAGACCCGGGCGAGCCGCGGAAGGCGGCGGGAGGGGAGGACGTCCCCTCCTGCTCCTTGTGATGACAACCGAGGGGCTTCTCAGCCGCATCGGTTGTCATTACAAGACAGCCGACCGTCGACTATGGACGCCAGTACCGGGGTGATGCCTCTAGCTGCAGGCATCACTCCAGTACAAGCACTTTCCGAAATATGGACAATATATCGGGGAAAGTGCATATCCGCCCTCGAAATATCGGCCTTGCCGATAATCGGTCGATCACTAGTTTGAACCAAGCTTTAGCTTTAAGCTTGCCATAGATCAAACTGGTCAAATTTCAATCCATGTGTGGCCACCCCTGTTCGACAGTAGTTGATCATTAGGTTGACTTCTGTTAAATGAGTATGTTGGACCATTTTACCTAATCAGTGGCTGCAGCCGCTGATCAGTGTATTCTGACATTGGTGAGTCCCTCTGTCAGAATTCACCTTACTTGTGTGGATAGAGGAATCAATTCATCTAAGGATAGCTTTAATCTCTCTATTTGTCTTGGTAACTACCCTCACTGGGACTTAATGTTAGAAAAAAAATCAAAAATTTTGATTTGTCACCAGAACAGGAATAGAGAGGAAATCCTTCAAAGGGGACACTTATTTCAGTGACAGCTGTCTAAGAGAGGGCATTTTCCTCACTGGAGAGATTTCCTTTAACAATCTGTTGTGTCTACAGGATAGAAAGTGAAGGGAATATTTCCCAATGGGACACAAATGGCAAAATAAAACCTGACAAGGTTTTGACCATTTCCTACTATATCCAAAATAAAAAAAAAAAATGTTTTGGCTTTAAACTTAACTTTAAAGCTAATCTTTGAGAACAGTAGCCCACCGGTCCAAGTTTAGATAATCACTATATACTATTTAAAATAATTAGGGAAATAAATAAATAAAATTCCTGATTTGTTACCTATACTTAGGCCCCATGCACACGGGGTGTTTTTAACGCCGCTGTAAGTAGCGTCAGGCGTTTTCTTTTTGCAGCCTAAAAACGCACTTCCATGTCATTCTATGGCCTCATGCACACACAGACGTTTTTAAGCTGTAAGTGGCCTAAGCGTTTTTAAGCTGCAACAAGAACCCACGGCCTGCGCGTTCTGAGGACCAGCGCTAGAGCGTTAAAAACGCTTGACGCTATTTAACGCTGCTTAACGTTTACATCAGCGTTTTACCGCGTCCGGCGTTTTTAAGCTGTAGAAATTTTTAGAAATGTGATTGGTCACTGTAATGGAGTAAAAACACAGGAAATGCATTTTTACATTACCCAAGTGTCCTTTGCTCAGCCGTGTGGGTGGGTGTGTCTGTGTGGTCATACAGGAGAGAGGGACAATTGCTGCAGACATTGCTCAAACTGAGCTGATCTCTGCCGTTGAGGCTCATCCCGAGCTGTGGGATGTCTCCCATCCCTTTTACAGCGATCGGATAAAAAAGAGCAGAACATGGATGGATATCTCGGAAGCACTGACACCAGGCTGGGACCGTTTAAGCACCGCGGAGAAGAAGGAAAGAAGTAAGTTTTTCTGAAATGCATGACTTGTTTGCTGTATATTAATTACAAAGAATGCATATTAACCTTACTTCACCTTTCTTAGGTAAAATATTCCAAAAGAGATCGTGTCAGGAGGGATCTGACTGAGGAGGAAAAAGCTAACACCAGTGGAGCAGCTGCCTCTCACAAAAGGCCACACGTGTACCACAGTCATTTGGCTTTCCTGCGTCAAGCCATGGTAGACGGCAGTAGAGAGTAAGTTGCACATACAGTATTTTTGACTTACACATAGGGGTGCACGGAGCATCGTTTTCTGCGAATATATTACTATTCTGCAGCCATTTTTTTTATATATTTTTCAGGACAACATCTAACATTGATGACACAAGACATGATACAAGACAGGAGGCGGTGGAAGTGCCGGCTGAAGACAGACCCCCCAGTGCTGCCACTGAAAACAGCGATATGACCATGTCATATCAATCCAGTGGATCTCATATCTTGGATGAATCCACAATACAGGTTAGTGTCTGTCTAGTCTGTCTGTCATTCTGTTTTTCATTGTATGTGACAAACTGAACATTTTCTTTTTTTCTTAACAGGAATCCAGGGACCTGGAATTTCCTGTCGAAGAGATGCATGACAGTGGTGTGGCGCGTGGCCGTGGCGAGGTGCCTGGCCGTGGCAATGAGGTGCCTGGCCGTGGCAATGAGGTGTGTGTGCGTGGCCGTGGCGCTGTGCGTGGCCGTGGCCGCAATCAGCGTCAGAGGGGTGGCGGTATTGTCCTTCAAAACGAGGACGGGGTGTTAGCGTTGCTGCAGGAAGTGGGGCAGGAGAGGCGCAGTGTGGATGCCTTTCTGGATCCTGGCAACGCACGTGCCTCCTTCTGCCGCACTATATACCACATCCTGGAGGACATTGGGGGAGACGAAGAAAAGCTTTGTATGGATTGCGTGCTCGCTATTGTAACCCAATATCGTCATGCTAAACTAAGTGGTGGCCCGCCACCACCAAGTGATCCATACAATACTTTTCTTGATCCTCCAATGCCCTCTGGGACCTCAGCAACGCTAACACCCCACTTCCAATACCGCCCCCCTCCGCAACGCCACCTACCTACCTTGTCCCCTCCGCAACGCCACCCAACACCTGCCTTGTCCCCGTCCTCCTATTTCCCACCCCACTCCTCCATTGATTTTTCCCAACCACATACCCATTACCCACATCAAACCTTTCCTGGACCCCCCTACCACCATGAGGTTGGGCATGAACGCCTGCCCCAAGCCACCCACTCGCAGCCTGATGGTACCTTCCCACGTGCCAAATCACCGCGGGCAAGCCATGGTGATCAGTCGCCATACACTTATCAGCATCTGTGATAATTTTTTGTAATTCGTTTATTGAATAAAAGCCTTTTGTTAAAATTATATTTTGCCTTTTTTTATTTTTGTTGTATGTTGTAAAAAAAGTACATCTGCACAGGCCGGTAAGGGCTGGCATACACTTGCCTCATGCAGAAGAAAACCCCCCTCCTTCTTCTGCATGGGGCAAGTGTATGCACAGACCAGGGCTGGCATACACTTGCCTCATGCAGAAGAAAACCCTCCTCCTTCTTCTGCATGGGGCAAGTGCTGAGCACACACCAAACGCACACTCCACAACGTGACGAGCACGGCTCAGCCGATAATTGAATATACGTTTGGTATGACTCAGTCCATAGCCACTGTATGGCCTCATCAGATTTTCTGCCAGTCCAAATGCTTCGTCGGCCACCATGACCAATGGCAAGCTTGGTTCCTCTGTACACAGTAGCGGCCTGCTTGTTGGTATGTTGAGTCGTCCTTCGTGTAGCCGACGTCCAAAGGCCGATTCTCGAAAGATGCGGGCATCACCCTGGCTGCCATATGCTCCTACATCAACAGCAAGGAATTGAAGATGGGCATCAGACAATGCCAGGAGTACCACAGAAAAATATTTTTTGTAGTTATAATATGCTGAGCCGGATTGGGGGGGCTTCTTGACCCTGATGTGTTTTCCATCAAGGGCACCGATACAGCTGGGGAACTGAGTTTTCTCCCAAAACTCGTCGACAACTGCTTCCCACATCTCTTCAGTCGGCTCCGGCATGACCACCTCCTTCAACTCCTCCCATATTGCCGCACATGTTTCTTTAACAATTTTTGCCACCGTGGAGACACCAAGCAGAAAATAGTGGTGTAAGGAGACAAAGCTTTGGCCAGTAGCAAGAAACCTAAAATAAAAATTTAAAGAAAAAAATATTACATATTACATAAAAGAATATATCTATATCTATATCTATATATATATATATATATATATATATATATATATATATATATATATATATCTTTCAAAAATACATTGACAAAATGTTTTAACTAGGACCTCACCCCTAACCCTCTTAACCCTAACCCAAGTACTAACCCTAGACAAAACACCCAAAAATTATTTCACTTACCGAAGTGTCACAGCAGCCTTTTCTCCGGTGACACACTGCTTCTCATGTTCGTGTCCATCCTGGATAGCCTTGGCCTGAGCTTCTCCAGCAGGTCATCGAAAAGCGGAACGGACATATGTGAAAAGTTATACCACTTGTCCGGATACATGCCGAGTTGGGTGTACATGGTGGTAAATAGGGATGATCGAACGGTTCGGGTCGACCATCGGTTCGGCCCGAACATTGGGTGTTCGAGGTTCGGCCGAATTTAGAACTTTTTGCCCATAAAGTTCGGAATTCGGCAACCAGAACCGCCCAAAATGCAATGCTTCAGGAAATGGGCTTTAAAAGCCCGTGATTGAACCAGAACCATTAGCAAAAGCCAATTGAGGGGGCAGGAGAATGCTAGGAATGTGATTGGAGTGACTAGGGGGTCCCTAGACCAATCATTAGTGAATACGCCCCCCAGTATATAAGATCGCCCCCGCCATATTCCTAGCATTGTTATACTGGACATGGAAGAGAGTGGAAGCAGTTCTGTTAATTTTACTTTAAAAGTGTCATTTAGCTATTTTTAGTGTGAGGAAAGGGATATCTAGTGTAGTTAGAGTGCTCCTTTACACTTAAGTTAGCTTCAAAAATTTAGTTTCTGTAGGGAAAGTATGAAGTGTCAGGGGACCGTAGTGTAGTGTAGGGTTAACTGACAGTGACTGCTATGGCAGGGTGACCAAACCCTTCCATAGCAGGGTGACCGCTATAGAGAAATGATCATTTCTCTGAATAGCTTCGGGACACCATTATGGCTTCTCACCAGCCAAGCATTTTTTATGCTGCAGGGGCTGCCACTGTCAGTGCTTTTTTAAGGACATGTTTGATGTCAGACATGACATCTGAACATGTGTATAGTGGTGTATATACACACATACATATATTTATATACACACCTAGCCATATATAGGTGTGATAGTAGCAGAAATATATGCTTGCGCTAATGAAATCATTTACACTAATATACTGTATTTCTGCTACTATCACACCTATATATGTCTAGGTGTGTATAAACATATAAGTATGTGTGTATATATACCACTATAGACAAGTTCAGATGTTTTGCCTGCCTCAAAAGAACCCAAAAAAATGCCAAAAAAACGCTAGCGTCAAAAAAAATGCCCAGGTGTGTTTTTGCTGGCATTTTTTGGGGGGTTTTGGAGGCAGGCAAAACATCTGAACTTGTGCACAGTACCACTATACACAAGTTCAGATGTTTTTCCTGACTGCAAAGAACCCAAAAAAATGCCCAAAAAAACGCTAGCGTCCAAAAAAAAATGCCCAGGTGTGTTTTTGCTGCCATTTTTGGGGGGTTTTTGGAGGCAGGCAAAACATCAGAACTTGTGCAAAGTACCACTATACACAAGTTCAGATGTTTTTCCTGACTGCAAAGAACCCAAAAAAATGCCAAAAAAACGCTAGCGTCCAAAAAAAAATGCCCAGGTGTGTTTTTGCTGCCATTTTCTGGGGGTTTTTGGAGGCAGGCAAAACATCTGAACTTGTGCACAGTACCACTATACACAAGTTCAGATGTTTTTCCTGACTGAAAAGAACCCCAAAAATGCCTGCTATTAAACCGGGAGAGAAGCTAACTACCTGTCCTGAAAGAAAGTGTTCTAATACAAACGATCTTTTTTTTTTCTGGTTCTGGACATGCTACAGAGCTGAAACTTCACATGCACACATTTAGACCCCCCAGACACAAAATCCAAAGTCCAAAATCTCTTTTTTTTTTTTTTTTTTCAATAATTGGCTTTTTTATCAAAAATTACAATTTCTAAGAACTTTTTTTTGTTTGATTTAGTGTCTGGGGGGTCTAAAAGGTGTACCTGTGAAGTTTCAGCTCTGTAGCATGTCCAGAACCAGAAAAAAAAGATCATATAGGTGTTAAAGGAGGTTCCCACATCCCTGTTCTACTGAAAAATTATCTTTTTTTTTTTTTTCATGGTTCTGGACATGCTACAGAGCTGAAACTTCACATGCACACCTTTTAGACCCCCCAGATACTAAATCCAAAATCAAAAAATCTTTTTTTTTTTTTAATTTTTTCAATAATTGGCTTTTTTTATCAAAAATGAAAATTTTTAAGAACTTTTTTTTGTGTGATTAATAGTTAATGGGGCATGACCCAGAACCCTGGGCACTTTTTAGGGGCGTTTATTGGGTTTTAGGGCTTAAAAATTGTGTTTTTTGATTACCGAAGTTCGGGTCCCATTGATTTCAATGGGGTTCTGAAATCCGGGCCGAACTTTCGGGAAGTTCGGATGTTCTGGCCGAACCGAACTTTTCAAAAGTTCGATCATCCTTAGTGGTAAAGTACCCCACGGACAGACGCTGCGACATGACAGGATGCACCCAGAACCTTCGCCGTCTGCTCCTCTCATTCTCCTCCTCCAACTGTCTCCTTCTACGCATCCTTCTTAAGATGATGAGCAGGATCGCCTCATCAACCTTCTGAATAGCAGGATCCATGACTCAAAAATGACAAAATACTCCAAAAACACAAGAAACACTCTCAGCTGATCAGAAAATGCTCTCTCCTCTCTCTCTCTCCCACCAAAATGGCATCGACACATTGCATTGTGGTTATTTTGGGTGTGGAAAATGGAGGAGGGCTATTTTTTTTAAAAAACGCTGTTTAGCGCTGACGCGCCTTAACGCGGCTTAACGCTCATTAACATAATTTGAAAAACGCTGCTTAACGTGCGTTTTTAACGCCGGTTTTTCCTTTTTAACTAGCTTTGACGCACGTTTTTTCAAACGCCCCGTGTGCATGGGGCCTTATAGTCAGATGACATGCCAGGTCCCAGATCTTCCTGGTTTTGGTTTGTAGTGTGAGATGGTATTCTATCAGCGCCTAAGCTGCAACCTGGTGATGATGGACACTTCACATTTGCTTTCAGTAGAGTCTATTACAAATGGTCTTCACTAGGTCCTGAAGATTTCAAGTGGTGGCACAACTTGATAGACAGCAACAAGACCAGTCGTCAGGTCTGGATTGCAAGTTCCAAATGATCACACTTCCCTACAAGAAGAGGCGCTGGGGATCCTCAGGTGACAGTAAATTCAGATAAGTACAATTGGGTCTTAGAATTTTTTAATATTGAACGGCTAAGATTGGTCAAACCAGTCAATCCTGAAGGAAATCAACCCTGAAAATTCACTGGAAGGAAGCTGAAACTCAAATACTTTTGCCACCTAATGCAAAGAGAGGACCCATTGGAAAAGCCTAATGCTGTATGCGCTATGGTTCATGAGGTCACGAAGAGTCGGACAGGACTAAACGACTGAACACCAACAACAACAAGATGGGTTTAGTGGGTATAAAGGATTGTTTGTTTGACTTCTAATGTTTGTCACACAGAGGTTGATTTACTAAAACTTGAGAGTTGCAAAATCTGGTGCAGCTCTGCATAGAAACCAATCAGCTTCCAGGTTTTATTGTCCAAGCTTAACCACTTTACCACCGGAGGATTTTGCTGTCTTACGTCCAGGCCACTTTTTGCGATTCGGCGCTGTGCGAATTTAACTGACAATTGCGCGGTCGTGCGATGCGTACCCAAACAAAATTTACGTCCTTTTTTTACCACAAACAGAGCTTTCTTTTGGTGGTATTTGATCACCTGTGCGATTTTTACTTTTTGTGCTATAAACAAAAAAAGAGCGTTTATTTTGAAAAAATAACAATATTTTTAACATTTTTTTATATGAAATTCCTCCCAAAAAATATGTAAAAATCAAATTTTTTTAAAATTTTTGGCCAATTTGTTTTCTGCTACCTATGTTTGGTAAAAAAAATCACAATAAGCGTATTTTGATTGGTTTGCGCAAAAGTTATTGCGTTTACTAACTAAGGGAAAGATTTCTGTCATTTTTGGTGTTTTTATTTAACGAGTAATGGCGGCGATCTGCAATTTTTTTTGCGGGACTGCGACATTGCGGTGGACAGAGCGGACCCTTGACTGACATTTTTGACACTTTTGGGGTTACCAGTAACATTACTGCAGTAATCAGTGCTATATATATGCACTGTTACTGTAAAAATGACACTGGCAGGGAAGGGGTTAATTTTATTGGAGAGGGAGGGGTTAATGTATGCCTGGTGCTTACTAACGTGTGTGGGGGGAGGTGACTGAGTGAGTCAGGGACAGATCGGATGTCCAGCTATGCTGAACACTGCAATCTGTCACTCCCTGTCACTTAGGAGATCCGCCCGCTCTGTTTACACAGGCGGGCGGATCTCCAAACTAGATTCCCCAACGATCGGGGAAGAGCGGCGGCGATTGCCGCTGCTCCTCCCCTGGCCCGACTCCCACTGTGAATGAAAACAGCGGGAGCGCCGCCTACAGGGGGAGGAGTCCAGCGACGTAGGTCTACGTTGCTGGACGATAACGAGTCACTGTGCCGCAGTAGAGGCACAGTGGCCAGAGGTAAAGTGGTTAATTGAACAAACTAAAGTTAGAAGCTGATTGCCTACTATGCAGAGCTGCACCAGATTTTGCACTCTTTTGTTTTAGCAAATCAACCCCTTAGTGTCATCAGTTTTTTTTCATGATAGTCAGTCATGCAATAAGTAGAACGTTAAAATGCAGCAATGAAGGTAATTATATGTTGCATTCACAATGGCAGCACGAGACTCCTTCCCCTTGTTCGTTTCAGGGCTGTAGATAATAGTTTTTCCTGGGTGGAATTTAGCTCTCTCATATTGCAAAAGTGACACAAGATGGTGCCCTGTGTACCTGCTTAGTAATGGGAGGTACACACTAATAGTTGCGCTGAATGAAAAAAAAATTGAGGAGCTCGGGAGGAGCTTGCTGTACTAACAATGTATAGTTAGTACAGTGAGCTCCTCCCGAGCTGCTCAGTTTTTTTTCATTCAGCCTAGATTTTATGGGTAGTTGGGCACCTCTCCACTGAGCTATTGTGTTCTCACAGGGGTCTGCCCCCCACCACAACACACCAGTCTTTGCTCGCAGCCATTGGCTGCCAGCGCTGATTAGATGCTGTTTTTTAACATGTCTGTTCAACAGAGCCCAGCCTTCTGTCAGATAGGCTGATGTACACATGGGCCAAATGTTGGCCGGTTTCTGTTGAAGCAGCTGATATTTGCCCCATGTGTACCAGGCTTAAGGATGGCTACAGGAGCGCACAGTGACAAAATATGGGTGTGTTTGTTTGCGCTGACCGTGACCAAGATTTCATGAGTCAAAGTAAGTGATGCAAAGTTTGGGTGTAAGTTGTAGGTGAGGCAGAGTTCAGGGGTCAGCAGTGACGCAGATTTCTGGCATCAGTAGTAGATGATGCAAAGCTCAGGGTACTGTAAGGCAGCACTGTAAGACTAGGGGATACCGGTGTCTGCCTGTGTAATTTTGGCCAGGGGGCAAGCAAGCCATGCATAGTCAGGCAGACATGTGGGACAGTGTGACGGAGTCAGAGCCAGAGTCAGTGAGTAGGCACTAGTAGGCAGTGAAAGGAAAAGCCACAGTCACTTAGGCTATGTTCACACTTCTGTGTTATGGTAATGAGCGCAAAATCACCGAAATGCACTGCCCTTTTGCACATGAGTGTCAGTGCCATTAATTCTTAATGGCATCTCCATGTATCTGTGAGCATACATGTTTTCATGTGTACCAAAACGTATTTTGTGATCCGATTTCAGAAGGGTCAGGGACTACTTTTCAGTGATTCTTGTGCATATGGCAGCCTGTTATAATGAATGGGCTGCCCTAAATGTTATGTGCAGAACGGCACGCACACTCTAATGGTGTGGATGGAGCCTGATATCCTTGCGGCTGGACGGTGATTAGTCTGTGACAGAGAGCCTGCAGGCAATTGGCAAATTTGTTGACCTGATCCAATGGACAAAAGTGGAGCATGGTGGGTGAGACTTAAGCGGCACTGCAAGCCCCACACTGGGTATATTACTTTACACTCACTGCACAGGGGCTGGCTGCACAGATCACTCCAAATTGTAGAACAATTCTCCTGGGCTCGAGTGAAATGTGATGGAGGGAAGAGGGATACTTCGGACTTGAATGGGTAAGACTTGTGGTCTTGCTGCCCCCTCAGGATCAAGGGTATCCGAAACCAACTGGGAAACAACAACAAAAAGAAAGGGGCGCACCGACCTATTGCATTACCACTAAAAACATTTATTGAAATTTTAAAAAGTATATATTATACTCACAAAACAGGTGTGTATGTACACACATCAACATGATATACATATGATCTCCAAGGTAGCCAAGGTATTGCGCGATGCTGGATGGCATGCAGTGTACCAGCAGCAGCAATTCTTGGCTCTGAGGAAGGGGGCTCGCCCCCGAAACGCGTCATATTAGCCACAACAGTTTCATGCGGTACACTGCATGCCATACAGCATCGCGCAATACCTTGGCTATCTTGGAGATCATATGTATATCATGCTGATGTGTGTACATACACACCTGTTTTGTGAGTATAATATATACTTTTTAATATTTTAATAAATGTTTTTAGTGGTAATGCACTAGATTGGTGCACCCCTTTCTTTTTGTTTTTTTTGTTGCTGTTGCACAGATCGCTCCACCTGTCACCTGGCCCAGCGAATCATTGCAGTACAACATGAAGTTTGTACAGGACCATTCTGGAAGAAAACCTGATGGAGTCTGCAAAAGACCTGAGACTGGGACGGAGATTTGTCTTCCAACAAGACAATGATCCAAAACATAAAGCAAAATCTGCAATGGAATGGTTCACAAATAAACATATCCAGGTGTTAGAATGGCCAAGTCAAAGTCCAGACCTGAATCCAATCGAGAATCTGTGGAAAGAACTGAAAACTGCTGTTCACAAACGCTCTCCATCCAACCTCACTGAGCTCGAGCTGTTTTGCAAGGAGGAATGGGCAAAAATTTCAGTCTCTCGATGTGCAAAACTGATAGAGACATACCCCAAGCGACTTACAGCTGTAATCGCAGCAAAAGGTGGCGCTACAAAGTATTAACTTAAGGGGGCTGAATAATTTTGCACGTCCAAATTTTCAGTTTTTTATTTGTTAAAAAAGTTTGAAATATCCAATAAATTTCGTTTCACTTCATGATTGTGTCCCACTTGTTGATTCTTCACAAAAAATTACAGTTTTATATCTTTATGTTTGAAGCCTGAAATGTGGCAAAAGGTTGCAAAGTTCAAGGGGGCCGAATACTTTCGCAAGGCACTGTATGTATATATATATATATATATATATATATATATATATATATATATGTATTATAAATACTTTGTTTCCTTCTTTTACATATGGTCACATAATCTCTGTTCTTAGCTGCATAAGAGGGTTTGAGAGGTGGGTTTGGAGAAACAGCCGTACACTGGTCTTTCCAGTAAATGGCTGTGCAGTGGGGCTTGTCAGCACAAGTCTCATAATAGGAGGGGAGGCAGGCTGCTCTCCCAGCACAGCCACAAAACTGACCACTCTGGGGTGGATGTTCTCCCATGCCCAGCATGGTAAGTTAGGAATGAAAAATAGGGGGGCTGGCAGGATCACCAGGTATTTAACACAAAGGAAGCAATACATAGAGAACAGGATACTTTTATCACAAGTACATAGTACAACAACATATATCAGGAATATGAAATGTTGGGTTAGCATATTCTTTCATCCCCAGCATACAGAAACTTTTTTTTTTTTTTTTTTTTTACATTTATTTTATTCATTTCTGTTTTGTAATATTTACAATCTTTTTTTTTTTATTAACTTTATTTTATTTGTAAATTACTTCACTACACTTTATACCATTTATTGTTGTGATTAAAAGGACAAATCATAGAACAGATTCTTGAAACTTCCATTTACACTGTTTTTTTTACTGTCATCACTCAAACCAAAAACCAGCAAATAATGAAAATGAAGTGATCCTTGGAAGATAATATTAAAAAGAATGGAAAGAATTGTTTTTGTTTCAAAGAAAAATAAATTGGGAAATTCAGTAAAGGAATAGTAAAATACCTTTTTTTTTTATTAGCCTGCAATTAGTTCAGGAAGGTTTTGCATCAGTTTCCTTACCAGTATGGACACATGTGCCAGATTCAGGTAGTTCTTACTATTGCCACTGTTAGAATCTGTTGCTATGGCTGCAACAGCTTCAAAAAAAAAAATCATTGCTAGTACGCAGATAAGTAAACTGGCTGTAATTAGGGCCAACTCTGAGATGGCATATAGCGTGAGGCCAATGCTCAGGATTGGGCATATGTGCTGAGAAGCTGCAATTAATTTGATAACTTCCCACGAAAGGGCTCATGGGTTGTTAGGACGCCAGCATCCTAGCAACCGGTAACGCATGCCTGGTCCCACTCTGCAGCCTGACAAGAGATTCCCTGGCTGACAGTTGAAAGCAAACAAAAGAGCAGGGATGCTGGTGGATATCGTTATCCACAGATGGCAATGGCCATCTTTGGGTAATTGCATTAGCCAGCATAGTCTGCTTTGTTCCATATTTGGATGATGGCCTCAGCCAGCCTCCCCACTTTGACCATATTTGGGTAATGACATCAAACAAAATCCCTGCTTTGACCATATTTAGGTAATGACTTCAGACAGCATCCCCGCCTTAGCCATTTTTGGGTAATGACATCAGCCAGGGCCCCTGACGACGTCACCTCTGACGAAACCGGTTGGGCGGTTCCGGACACCACATTTGTCACGCCCCTCTCGAAGCCGGCTCACTCCACTACCGCGGGATGCCACAATTTTATGATGACTGCCCATATTTGTTTTATGTTATGTAAGTAGAATCTAAATAAATTTGAGTGATGATTAGTACTGGATTACGCTATGGTTTCCTTCCTTTTCCTTCCTATCACCATTAACATCGGAGCTACTCACTAGCCATTTTATGACTCTGTGTGATACCTGGGAGACCTAAGGAGTATTCAGAGGTGATCCTGGTTTATTTATGTGGAGGAAGGAGTCCATCCTGAGTGTTCTTATCCCAAGCCTGAGTGGCCTGTCCATTAAGTTGGGGGCCCATTCCTTTTGGTAAGCAGCCACCCTTATCCATTCACCACGGGTGTTTTCCTTTCTGCTCACCACATCTTGGGACCTCACCCTCTGTTTGGACTTTTTCATTCTCCACATCTGATCCATGTCTGGGATTCATGACCTTTATGGACTTTTTATATGTTGGTCTTGTTTGATTGCACTGCACCACTGATTTTTTTTGTAACTTATTTATTTAAGTTATTTGTTAGCGCTGCACTATTTGATACGCATTATTGTTTGGATTCCTATAAGTCCAGTGTTCTAGCTGCTAAATATAGTTTTTGTTTGTATTATCATTTAGCGCAGGATTCCCCCCTTGATTGTATCAGCCATAAACCCCACCCATGTGCTTACTTTCAACTGGCAGGCAGGGATGGGGCCAGGGATGAGTCGAAGGTTGCTAGAAAGGGGAAAAATGTGCACTGTGGAAATGAGGATGAAGTGTCCATGATAGGTACTCTCCAGCCTCGGGTGCCCTGATCGAGACAGGTACACGTATCTGTCACCCACACCAAAGTTTGTCATGCAGAGAAACTGTAAAATTTTATAAAATAATCTACTAAGCTTTGTTTTTTATTCCGCAGGTTATGTCATTGGTGTCATAAGTAATGGACAGTTACTTACTTACTTAGTTAGGCCCTAAAGCTGAAATGGAAAAACTGCTATGGCTCCTAAAAGTTATGACTGGTTAAAGGGAACCTGGCATCTTCCCTTGAGTGGGCTCTTCTGAAAGCCCACCCCAATCCACCTACTGACTCTGTTCGTCTGAGGGAGCTGTAGGTCTAAACCTTGTGTAAACTCCATGTTGGTCATTGTCCGAGTTTACATACTCCCTTGGCATTTAGGCTGGCCATAGATGAGTCAGATTTTGGTTCAACCAGTGGGTTGAAAGAAAAAAAACTGACCTGATTCCCCCATCCACACATTTGAGGAGGATGAGGGAATCCCCTCCACTGTGTCTTTGTATTTTGACACAAGCAATGCATTCTGGGACAAAGACGAGATGGTCACAAGCTTCCTGTCCCCAAAGTACTGGGTAGTTTCAAGGGCTCCAAAAGATCAAAATAGTAGTGGAAAAGTATAGATAGAACAAGTGTTAGGGCAATCTCACTTCTCATAACAGGGAATAAGCATGGGGTCAGGTCAAGAGTCCAGGACCTCCATCAGAGTAGACTGCTAACTACGCGTTTCGTCCCCTACCTGTCTGCAAGCTTCTACAGGAAGTTGCCAAGACAGCATAGGTGATATATGCAGTGTTCATGTTCTTATTCACATCCCTGTCTTACTTCTTACCAGCTTGGGTAATTGCAACTTGGGCTCCACAAGTGGCATCCTAGTTCATTATTTTCTCCTTGACACTTAAGGCTGCCGTCTACTACAGAACAGTGTACACCCCCCAGGCCCTGTAGCTAATTGCTATTTCATAACCCTATAACGGAATATCTTAATTGACTTTGTTGGCTTCTATTCATCATTGAGATACATTGTTATCACCTGTTGATATATATCCTAATTCATTTATTTCACTCAACTCACGATCTGAGTATCCTTGGAAGGGTTACCTCACAGGTCTCCAATCCACTGATGGTTATCACAGGGATTTAAGACAATATTTGCATGAGGGTTATTTATTTTATAACTTTTGGATATTGTATCCATAATCACTTTCTTGGTGTATATCTCCCATGCTGTGCTCGATGCACATCCCTCTACACCTGCATTTTGAGTACTGCCACTGAGCAGAGGTAGTTGTTACTGAGCACGGATATCTGAGATCTGACCAAGCAGTCTGTTACCTAATTCTATGGTCTTGAGTCTGGACTCTTTACTTTTATTGTGACAAAGTTGTCATTTTTATACAGTGTTTGGTGGAGGTTTTTTGCTTATGCAATGTTACTTTTTTTCATGAATCTTACTCTATTTAATAAAGTAATTTTCTAGTTATATTACTTGGATTTTGCAGGTACCTTCTTTTGTATGGCCTTTATCCATGCTTCCCAATTTTATTGGCGTGGCATGTATATACCTCAATATGGCTGCCTTTGCAGCTTGGGGGGGGGGGCAGTTGGGGGTGGCAAAAGTAGGATATATATGGAGAGTTGTTTTTTGTTCGCCGGTTGAAGGGAAAAAACTCACAGATCCCTGCATCCAAACAAGTGATGCAGATGAAGGGATCTCTCCTGCTGTGCTATTGTATTCTGACAGCTTGGAGTCCCCCCCACCCCCCACAGAATACACTGATCAGTGCTGCAGTCATTGGCTGCAACCACTGATCGAATGCTGGTTTTGCAGCAGGACTGTTGCACAGAAGCTGTTTGTTAGACTGGCTTCTGTTGAAGAGACAGGAATACACACCTACGGAAATTCATCTGGTTCCCCAGCCAAATAATGGTATGCGTATACCCAGACTAAGGATCTATGCACACTGGGCTTAAAAAAACGACAGTTCTTCTAGCAGAGAAAAAAACGCTCCTATAGAGCATTTAGATGAGTTGCTGAGAGTTTTGCATTTTTTCTGCCAGTAAAATCCAATCAGAATCCAATCAGAATTGGTATGGATTTTGAGGGGAGCCCCCCACAAAAAAAATGCATGCCCCCCCCCCCCCCGAACTCAATACTAGACCCTTATCCGAGCATGCAGCCTGACAGGTCAGAAAAGGGGATGAGCGAGCTCCCCCCCCCTTCTGGACCATCCCAGGCCACACACTCTCAACATGGGAGGGTGGGTGCTTTGGGGCAGGGGCCTCTTCCCGACAACCCTGGGCGGTGGTTGTGGGGGTCAGCAGGCAGGGAGCTTATCAGTATCTGGAAGCCCCCTTTAATAAGGGGGCCCCCAGATCACACCCCCCCTTTTTGAATAAGTATGGGGTACATTGTACCCCTACCTATTCACCCCAAAAAAGGCAGTGTAGTGTAAATAAAGACAAAAGATGGTTTTGAGAAGTCCTTTATTAAAAATCTACCTCTGATCTTCTACCTCAGGTCTTCTTCCTCCAATCTTCTCCATAAGGTGTTCTACCTCCAGTCTTCTGCCTCTGGTCTTCTCTACCTCTGGTCTTCTCTTCCCCTGGTGTTCTCCGCTGCTGCTGTCTTCACCCCTGCCAACCCGGTCCTCCTCTGACACTGCCTCCCGTGATTATGCCAGTTCCGCTCTCTGTGACTTCCTATATAGCCATGGGGTGTGACCACTCTGTGATGTCACCTCTAGACCCTGCTCCTTGTGTCATCGACTTCTATTCAAATCAATGAGCTGAAAGTCGGATCAAAGATGGCTCTCATAGGGAACCATTGATTTTGAATAGAGGCAGAGAAACGCTGCTAAAAGCCAATGCGATTGGTAGTGTCTTTGCAGATCATTTTTCCTAGCACCCTGTGTGCATGAGGCCTAAATGTTGAGCTCAAAATATGTCTGTAATAATCCCAATGTGCATTGACATATAGGATAACATTGAACTGCTTCTACAGGCAAACACAAAACTCCTGTAGAAGCAGCGATATTTAAGCCAGTCTGCATGGAACCTAAAGCTTAGAAATTAGCTTGGTTGCCCTTGAAACTCATTTTTAGCCAAACTATAAACTCACACTCTTTTTTTTACTCCAGTGAGCTGCGGGGTGGTCATTCTTTGTTTATGTGAGCTGCGGGTGGTGATACTTTCTTTATGTGAGCTGCGGGCTGGTCATTCTTTCTTTATGTGAGCTGCGGGGTAGTCATTCTTTGTTTATGTGAGCTGCGGGCTGGTCATTCTTTCTTTATGTGAGCTGCGGGCTGGTCATTCTTTCTTTATGTGAGCTGCGGGCTGGTCATTCTTTGTTTATTTGAGCTGCGGGGTGGTCATTCTTTCTTTGTGAGCTGCGGGGTGGTCATTCTTTGTTATGTGAGCTGCGGGGTGGTCATTCTTTCTTTATGTGAGCTGTGGGCTGGTCATTCTTTCTTTATGTGAGCTGCGGGGTGGTCATTCTTTGTTATGTGAGCTGCGGGGTGGTCATTCTTTCTTTAGATGTATATTAGGAGCTGCGCCAGACATATATTAAACAATCTATCACAGTAATACAGTCCATGAACAATCTAATGGAGTAGAACTGCAGGTAGAAAGAAAGGACCCGATCCAATCAGCCAATCACCAGTGAATAGTGAGAGAGAGGAGTTACACCCTGTGCTTACACCCGTAGCCTCTTACCGGAACTTTTGACCCTCCTGTCACAGAGTGGTCAAACAGGCATAAGAGCAAACAGCGCTCGGTGTCTTTCTTTATGTGAGCTGCGGGGTGGTCATTCTTTGTTTATGTGAGCTGCGGGCTGGTCATTCTTTCTTTATGTGAGCTGCGGGGTGGTCATTCTTTCTTTATGTGAGCTGCGGGCTGGTCATTCTTTCTTTATGTGAGCTGCGGGTGGTCATTCTTTGTTTATGTGAGCTGCGGGCTGGTCATTCTTTCTTTATGTGAGCTGCAGGCTGGTCATTCTTTCTTTATGTGAGCTGTGGGGTGGTCATTCTTTCTTTATGTGAGCTGTGGGTTGGTCATTCTTTCTTTATGTGAGCTGCGGGCTGGTCATTCTTTGTGTATGTGAGCTGCGGGCTGGTCATTCTTTCTTTATGTGAGCTGCGGGGTGGTCATTCTTTCTTTATGTGAGCTGCGGGCTGGTCATTCTTTCTTTATGTGAGCTGCGGGCTGGTCATTCTTTCTTTATGTGAGCTGCGGGCTGGTCATTCTTTCTTTATGTGAGCTTCGGGCTGGTCATTCTTTGTGTATGTGAGCTGCGGGCTGGTCATTCTTTCTTTATGTGAGCTGCGGTGTGGTCATTCTTTCTTTATGTGAGCTGCGGGCTGGTCATTCTTTCTTTATGTGAGCTGCGGGTGGTCATTCTTTCTTTATGTGAGCTGCTGGCTGGTCATTCTTTGTTTATGTGAGCTGCAGGCTGGTCATTCTTTCTTTATGTGAGCTGCTGGCTGGTCATTCTTTGTTTATGTGAGCTGCGGGCTGGTCATTCTTTGTTATGTGAGCTGCGGGGTGGTCATTCTTTGTTTATGTGAGCTGCAGGCTGGTCATTCTTTGTTATGTGAGCTGCGGGGTGGTCATTCTTTCTTTATGTGAGCTGCGGGCTGGTCATTCTTTGTTATGTGAGCTGCGGGCTGGTCATTCTATCTTTATGTGAGCTGCGGGTGGTCATTCTTTCTTTATGTGAGCTGCGGGCTGGTCATTCTTTCTTTATGTGAGCTGCGGGCTGGTCATTCTTTCTTTATGTGAGCTGCGGGCTGGTCATTCTTTCTTTATGTGAGCTGCGGGCTGGTCATTCTTTGTGTATGTGAGCTGCGGGCTGGTCATTCTTTATTTATGTGAGCTGTGGGCTAGTCATTCTTTGTTTATGTGAGCTGTGGGGTGGGAATGACCCAGCCTACAGCTCAATAGAATAAAAAAAAAAAAAAGAGCAAGTGTATATTTTGCCTAGAGACGAGTTTGGACAGGGCCGGCCCTACCATGGGTCCCGCTGGGTCCATTGGACCCAGGCAGCACTTTGAGAGGGGCAGCAAACTGACGCCCAAGATTTTTCTTTTCCAGCAGTTTTGTGTGTGACAACTGCCCCCCTGGGCCGCTCAAATGCCACCCTGCTGCCCTCATCACACATACTCATAGTTGCTGGGGGTGAGGGTGCTCACACACAGTCTAACACCGGCTGGTAAACATCCGAGCGCACATGAAGAGCTCAGGTGTGTGTACTGCCGGGGCGAGGAACCCACAGGAGAGCAAAGATCCCTTTCCCACCGGCTCCGCCAGCAGCCGATGTTTGGGCGCAGCTTGCATTTCTCTTGGGTGGAACTGGAGGAGTAGATGCCCGGCCCACCTGCTCACGCCCTTTGAAGGGCATGATTTTTTTTTGGGGGGGGCAGCATTTCCTTCTTGGACCCAGGCAGCACAATGTCTCGGGACAGCCCTGAGTTTGGAGAATGCCCAGCTCATCCCTGGATAGGCTTTAACCCTTGCATTGCAGGGGTGCCCACTGCCAAGGTAGATTGGGTCTAATTTCTAGTCTAGTTTTAACCCCCCCCCCCCCTTTTTTTGTCTTCCTTTTTTCTGATTACTGTTTCTTTAAATTAGCTTTATGCAGTTTTTGATGACATAACCTGTACTATCTACAAACACACTGCAGTGAAGATATCCTAGCATAAAGAATGTATTTGTTAGCAGCTCTCAGCATCAAGTGTTAGAATGCCCAGACACCACTGGTGGAATTGCTTATTGAACAAGGTGATCAATTTAATGGATGCTCCTATTCCTCTGCCTCCATATCTGTGCTAAGGTATCCTGTGTGTGTGTGTGTGTGTGTGTGCAGCATGGCCAATACACAGCACCTCTCAACACGTTCTTTTCACAACTCTACAGCATCCTCTTAAGGTGGCTCCTCCATCACACAGCTCCAGGCAAAGGCTCTTCTTACACTGCAATCCCTGAGCCTCAGCAATGCAACTGCCCTGATCTCAGCTGATCACATCCCAGGGTATAGATTGCATTCATCTGATGCAAATGCATGCCTTCTCCTTCCCTGCCCCCCTTGCCTTTAGCTCCATTGCAAAGATTTCCAGGCTTGCTACAGGTGTGAGATGCTGAAGGTACCAGTGTGGTCTGTTTATAGCAATCCTGCGCTTGTGCCAACGTCACCCCCTCCAAGTCAGATCCAACCTCAGCCATCAACAGGAGGCAAAGTGGGATCAAGAGCTGGAAGATTGATATTCCACCTTAATGAGGCGATGATGTCATAGCACGGTCTGCAGCAGACTGGGCACAACCCCATTCTGCATCTTGCAAGCTGGGGGAGAGCTACACTCTCAGGCACAAACCATTCTCGTTTTTTTTTTTTTTTCTTTTTTTTTCTTTTTTTTTTTTTTTTTTTTGAAACCTCCCATTCTTTTTTGACACGGCTGTAACCAGCAGGCCAGGCAAGGCAACAATATAAATCCGATCTGCGATCAAGCTGATGTTTCCTTTTTTTATTATTCTATATATTTTTTAAATAATTTTCTTTTTTTTTTTTTCATTCTCATTCACAAGTCTGTGCTGGAGTCCATGATCATCCTGTGGGGAAAAATACAGAGAGAACACATTAGGAGAATGTATTTTTTATGTGATAAGGTGCACTACTCTGCCTTTAAGGGGACCTGTCTGAAAGCTATACAGACTTAAGTGCTCATTCACAAGTAAGTACTGCATTTGTTTTTGTTTTTCATTAAAAATGGGGAGATGTGTACAGTAACCCATGTGTTTTATTTGATTTTTAAATATATATATATTTTTTATAGCTTTTTATGCTGCTGACATTGTAAAGGATTCTCCATGCACAAGGCACATTGCAATCCTTAGCTTGCACCTTGGAGAATTCTAAGGTTACCAGTTAAGATCCAGCTCCATTGATTGAACCTGAGTTGGGTTTTTATTCTACTTGCTTGCAGCAAGGCAGGACCAGAAGCACCTGCTGATCTCCTGACTTTCCAGCGCAGTCATTGAAGCCTATGGGGTGCTGCCTGCTTCCCTTCTGGAACTAAAGGTGTCCATTTTTTTACCCCCTAATCAATGCATCAGGTTATGATTCTCCACTTAAAACGCAGAGCTATTATAACGACCTATTGCCCTTGCAGCATGGAGGAAAAAGACAGTCTTTTGATTGCTGGGCATTGCTATTGCTGTCCACAGCTGTGCAGACTATATTAGCGGTGGCTGCTTTGGTATTCCTCTAAGGTTGTGGACGACGCAGAGTATCGATTTACACGTTCTTTTTAGGCTGGGGGGGACTTTGTGCAATATTTAGACCTATCCTAAATCACAGGAGGTGCCTGGGTGACCCTTTCAGCAGCCTGGGCTCCAGTTCTTGCTCTCTGCTCCCTATGCAGTGGCTCATTAAGCAACTTCAACTTGCTAAAACTTTTGGGTGCAGCCAGCAGCCTGAAGGACTGACAATACAATGAGTCTGATGGGGGCTCTCCGCTAATTACTACAATAAAGTGATGCAGTGATGTAACAGAATGGGGGCTATGCAGTGATGCAGGCCCACAGGCAAGCAAGGGGGAGCAATGCAGTCAGACCTTAGTAGGGTCCTCTCAACAGACAGCAAATGTCACCTATAGGCACAAGGGGGGGGGGGGGTATACTGTATGCAGCTGCAGATAATAACACTGCAGAGTTTGTCATTTATTATGTAGGAGAACATGGTCTCCTAGAGAGCACAGTATCTATATTGATAACTTAGTGCATAGATCAAAGTTACAGCCTAGTATGTCACCCTGTACATAATGTGCTCTGTACATTTACACAATGCACACATAATATACAGGCTGGTACTGTAATACTATAGTTTTATAAAAGAGGATGAAGTATGAAGCAGATAATGCAAGTAGGAGAACATGGTATCCCATAGAGCAAAGTATGCATAGTGATAGCTTAGTACATAGAACAAAACTACAGCCTAGTCATCCTGCATACAAGTATAATGTTGTGTACATTTACACAATGCATACAGCATATACAGGATGGCACTGCAACACTATAGTTTTGTAAAAGGGGAAGAGTATGAAGCAGATAATGCAAATAGCAAAACATAGTCTCCCATGGAGCACAATATGCATAGTGATAGCTATTTAGTACATATATCAAAACTACAGCCTAGTATACCATCCTATATATAATGTTCTGTATACACAATGCATGCAGCATATACAGGATGGCACTGTAACACTATAGTTTTGTAAAAGGGGAAGAGTACGAAGCAGATAATGCAACAGACTATAGTCTCCCATAGAGCACAGTATGCATAGTGATAGCTTACTACATAGATCAAAACTAAAGCCTATAGAACACCATCCTGTATATAATGCTCTGTACATATACACAATACCAGCAGCATATACAGGATGGCACTGTAACACTATAGTTTTGTAAAAGGGGAAGAGTATGAAGCAGATAATGCAACAGAACATAGTCTCCCATAGAGCACAGTATGCATAGTGATAGCTTAGTACATAGATCAAAACTAAAGCCTATAGTACACCATTCTGTATATAATGCTCTGTACATATACACAACACATGTAGCATATACAGAATGGCACTGTATAGTTTTGTAAAGGGGGCATGAGACAGATAATGCACACAAAAGTAATATAGTAAAGATTAGATGAGTGGGTGAGATGGATAGGTAGAAGGATTTAGAGATAGATAGATGATATAATAAAGATAAGATGAGTGGGTAGGTGGATAGGTAGATGGATAGATAGATGATATAATAAGGGTTAGATAAGTGGGCAGATGACTAGGTAGAAATGGGGATGGATATATAGATGATATAAGTGGGTAGATAGAAAGTTAGGAAGGCATGGAAGTAGATAGATGATTTAATAAAGAATAGATAAGTGGGTGAATGGATAGGTAGAAATGTATTAAGATAGACTGATGATATAATAAAGATTAGATAAGTGAGTAGATAGATAGATATAGAGGTAGATAGATGGATAGGTAGATATATGGCTAGGTAGGTAGGTAGGTAGATAGATAGATAGATAGATAGATAGATAGATAGATAGATAGATAGATAGATAGATAGGTATTTGGGGATCAAGGCTAATGACTAATCGATTTTTCACCCCCCCCCCCCCTCCCTCCAGGCTCCTCATTCCAGTGTGATGAGTGTTATGTGCTCTTAGCCCTCCCTATATGTTCCTCCATGGGAAGTGTTCATAGAGAGGTGCTCAGCAGGAGGATGGTGCAGTGTGGTGCACTGAGCTGTCAGAGGTGCTCCCAGCATCATCTCTCCCCTCTACACCCGCCACCATGACAATGGCAGCCCCTCTCCCACAATCCATCTTCACACTGCGGTAATGGCGATAAGCGGAGCATCGGAGACTCTGCAGGCCCTTTACAGCCGGCCCAGCCTGGCAGATCCCCCCCAGTCTCAGCTATCAGATTCTGGCTGTGATCCGCTAGATTACCCCCCCAGTCTTTGGGCGTCACGTGACCCCCCACATGGACTGGAATGAGAATGACTGCGCTGGTGATAATAATGAATATTCTGCAGGGATGGTGAGGACGAATCATCAGAGCAAGGACGAGGCTGGGGAAATCTCCCCCCTCTGTGCTCCCATCTCCGTGTAACCTACAGCTCCCCTTGAGGTCCTGATGCTGCAAAAAAACGCCAAGTTAATCACAATTACAGGGCTGAAGATATGATGGAGGGGAAATGGATGATTGCATGGTGCTGGGGGAGCCAGAAATATTAGGAACAGAAAGGCTAATCCACAAGGTGATCAGTCTGTAAAAGGGACATCATACAAAGACATAAGGCAAAGGGTTAAGACTAAAACGATTTAATATTCAGCAGCCAATCAGAATTAATCTGCCACTGGATGGCTTTCGCTTACTGCATTGCACATTACAATGTATATAAAAGAAAAAATATATATAACAAAACACAGGACAAACAAAGACAAAACAGACAAAAAGACAAAGACAGTTGGGACTTTAAATGAGGCGGTGCCTGCCCAGGGCTAGCCGCCTCCATCCCTGTTCATTGTATAAGGGGGGAAGGGGAATATGAAGGATAAAATGGGGGATAAAAAGGATATTGCAGGGGATCGGCACGTTGGTAGAATGTATATAATGTGGTATAAATTATATATAAAATAAAAGTACATGACATAGCATCAATGTAAAATAGTTTATAGAAAGGCCGATGCCCTATATAGGTATTAATGAGGTAAAACGGGAAAGGGGGGGACAAAAGCGGGACTTTAAATGAGGTGTGCGGAGTCGGTGGTCACAATAAAGAATGCAATTTTATAAAGATAAAGGTTTTAATGTATATCATGAGGAAATAGCATATATGGCATAAACACATTGATACAGGTGACATCAACAATACATGTGTGAAATGGCACAATCCCAATGTAATAAAAGGCATCGTAGATACCAAATAATAACTCAAGAAATACACAATGAGAAAAATAGATCATTGATAAAAACATTAAAACAGGTAACATGTTAATATTGGTAAGGAGTGCATCCATATTAGACTCGACGCGTTTCGTGGATACATTCCACTCGTCAGGAGCCAAGTGCACCCCAAATCATAATTTCAAGGGAAGGTCATTTCATACAAGATGTTGTAGATGGATGCTCCCAAGGGGTCAGAGAAGTCTGTTCCGGGAGCTGTAGGAGCCCAGACTGGGGACAAAGGCACACCACACAGGCATTCTACGATGTCATGAAGGTGACAAATGTGTTTGGGAGATGATATCAAGATGTTGATCTCCAAGGATATCTATGGGTAAGGATGTTCGATTAGTATAAAGAAAATTTTTTCTCACTGTGACTACAGTGACGGGTAGGGAGTAATCAAGTTGATATAAAGGGTAAATCTAGAGGTAAGTATAAATACCTAGATGAATTAAATTCAATTAATCGAGGGAGATAAGCTGGATCATCTGAAAAACTTCAGGAATGCTGAAAAAGGAGAAAACTAATTGGTAAAAATATATAAAAAATATATGAGAGTGTATATATGTATATTGGAGAATATACGTAAAAAGCCACACCCAGCATTGACATTGAGTGAATAATGGTGACTGAATAAAGTGAGGTGCGAAAAGGTTCACTTTTGCTTTCACAATTCGCACCTCACTTTATTCAGTCACCATTATTCACTCAATGTCAATGCTGGGTGTGGCTTTTTACGTATATTCTCCAATATACATATATACACTCTCATATATTTTTTATATATTTTTACCAATTAGTTTTCTCCTTTTTCAGCATTCCTGAAGTTTTTCAGATGATCCAGCTTATCTCCCTCGATTAATTGAATTTAATTCATCTAGGTATTTATACTTACCTCTAGATTTACCCTTTATATCAACTTGATTACTCCCTACCCGTCACTGTAGTCACAGTGAGAAAAAATTTTCTTTATACTAATCGAACATCCTTACCCATAGATATCCTTGGAGATCAACATCTTGATATCATCTCCCAAACACATTTGTCACCTTCATGACATCGTAGAATGCCTGTGTGGTGTGCCTTTGTCCCCAGTCTGGGCTCCTACAGCTCCCGGAACAGACTTCTCTGACCCCTTGGGAGCATCCATCTACAACATCTTGTATGAAATGACCTTCCCTTGAAATTATGATTTGGGGTGCACTTGGCTCCTGACGAGTGGAATGTATCCACGAAACGCGTCGAGTCTAATATGGATGCACTCCTTACCAATATTAACATGTTACCTGTTTTAATGTTTTTATCAATGATCTATTTTTCTCATTGTGTATTTCTTGAGTTATTATTTGGTATCTACGATGCCTTTTATTACATTGGGATTGTGCCATTTCACACATGTATTGTTGATGTCACCTGTATCAATGTGTTTATGCCATATATGCTATTTCCTCATGATATACATTAAAACCTTTATCTTTATAAAATTGCATTCTTTATTGTGACCACCGACTCCGCACACCTCATTTAAAGTCCCGCTTTTGTCCCCCCCTTTCCCGTTTTACCTCATTAATACCTATATAGGGCATCGGCCTTTCTATAAACTATTTTACATTGATGCTATGTCATGTACTTTTATTTTATATATAATTTATACCACATTATATACATTCTACCAACGTGCCGATCCCCTGCAATATCCTTTTTATCCCCCATTTTATCCTTCATATTCCCCTTCCCCCCTTATACAATGTATATAAAAGGTATATAAAAGGTTTATTTGATAAAGCAAAACATAATGTGCAATTAGCAGTAATCCAAAGCCACCAATCAGAACCCCTGTCCACTGCTCTCTGCAACATCTTGCAAGCTGATTGGTTGATAGGGGTTTCTGGACTTTGCAGTGCCTGGCTGAACAAGAGCTATATAGAAGACAAGGGATACAACCCACCAATCCGATTCCTCCTTTCATTCTTGCATTGCAGTTTGGCATAATGAAAGATGAAAGCTGATTGGTTGGTAGGGGTTTCTGGACTTTGCAGTGCCTTACTGAGCAAGCCTGGACCAAAAGAACTATGTGGGAGACAAGGGGTGCAACCCACCAATTAGATTTCTTGTTTCATTCTTGCATTGCAGGCTGGCATAATGAAAGATGAAAGCTGATTGGTTGGTAGGGGTTTCTGGACTTTGCAGTGCCTTATTGAACAAGAGCTATATAGAAGACAAGGGATACAACCCACCAATCCAATGCTTCGTTTCATTCTTGCATTGCAGTTTGGCATAATGAAAGATAAAAGCTGATTGGTTGGTAGGGGTTTCTGGACTTTGCAGTGCCTTACTGAACAAGCCTGCACCAAAAGAACTATAGGGGAGACAAGCGGTGCAACCCACCAATTAGATTTATTTTTTCATTCTTGCATTGCAGGCTGGCATAATGAAAGATGGAAGCTGATTGGTTGGTAGGGGTTTGTGGACTTTGCAGTGCCTTACTGAACAAGCCTGGGCCAAAAGAACTATAGGGGAGACAAGCGGTGCAACCCACCAATTAGATTTCTTGTTTCATTCTTGCATTGCAGGCTGGCATATTGAAAGGCGAAAGCTGATTGGTTGATAGGGACTTCTGGGCTTTGCAGTGCCTTGCTGCATAAACCTGCATGTGGGGAAAATTAGACTAAAGGAGCTATGTGGGAGAATGGATGCAACTCACAATCAGATTCCTTATTTCATTCTTATATTGCAGGTTGACAGAATGAAAAATGAAAGCTGATTGGTTGCTGTGTGCTTTTCTCTGACTCCGATTTCCATCAATCAGCCCCCATGGATGGGAATAGTGTGCACGTAGCAAAATGTCAATTAGCTTTAGTAATCTGTGCAAGCGTACAGCACCGCAGGATTTACAAACCTCAGCAAAAAAAAAGCACCATGCAGCTTTCTCCAGCAGTCATAGTAAAGCAGAATAGCAGCTCCAGTGCAGGCTATAGAAAGGCAAG
>NC_138779.1:177280720-177403220 GCF_965119305.1 Pelophylax lessonae
TAGAACTATGGCATTGCAATACACACACAGGGATAAAGACCATAGTTATACAGGAAAAAAACATAACATATATTTGTGATCTTAAATCCTCTGGCAGTAACCTTGAAGTTGCAGTTTGAAAAAAAAAGAAAATTACAACTAGATGCAGCTGCAATGGCATGCTCAGGTCCATGGGAACTCGCATACAGTTAGGTACATACTATACTACTGTGTGCTCCATAATGTCTCTAGGATGCGCTTCATTACATGCATCCACCAGAGGGCGCCCTCTTGATATGCTCTGCAGAATCAAAGTTTCCTAATTAATCTTATTCAGATTATAGAGATCACAACGCTCTTGTAACTCCAGTATGCGTAATGCATGAACGTTTCAAAGGAAGACTGATTAGTATGCTGGAGTTTAGTGGTGCATGCATCCTCTGGGTAATTGCAGAAGTGAAGGTGAAAGCAGAGTCGGATGTAAAATGTGCAGGAGCTGCAGCAGTAAAGTACTGTAGAGTATAAGTAGGGGGGAGGGGGGGGGGGGTGCAGGCTGGAGGACTGCAGTGCAGGGGGAGCACAGCAAAGCTTGGAAAGTCACAATAGTCCAATCTGAGAGATGCATGCCTACAAGGGCACACTGCAAAGACTTTCCCGAGATATGCAAACATTGGATTTGTTTTAAACAGATGGGCAATGGAGTTATTCTCCATCCAGCATTCCAGAGGGTGACATTAAATACTCAGCATGCAAAGTGACCTGAAATCAATATAACCTGATAAGGAAGATGAGTTCCCTGCTCCTGTATCCTAGGAGTGTATGAATCTCAGCTTTCCTAGGAGATACAAGTGGAACATCACTTTATTTCTCCAGGACAATTAGATTTGTGCAGTGTGCTGTCTAGAGGATGGCCTTTTTAGAGAAGAGCTGGACATTTAAAGGACTGGCCTAATCTGATCAACTAACCGCAAGAAGAAAAAACAATGCTCTGTTCTTCTAGGTCTGCATTCCATTGACCTATGAGAAAGTTGGAGCTCCAGCTAGAAAACAATACTTTTTTGTGAGGTTTGGCAGATTTTGTAGCTAGCTGTTGATAAGAAAGCTCATCTATAGATGTATATAGCACATTAGAACTGTCATAGCACTGTAGAGAATAGTGATCGCATTGCTGATCACAACACTGGTGTGTGTATTTATGTTACAGTACAAGAAAAAAAAAAAGCAACACAATGGCAAGGTAGAATGTACTGTGACCACTAGAGGACGCTCGTCTGTCAAAGAAGTGGGAAACTGCAGCAAGAATTTCAGCTAACTCTGCAGATTCACCCTGCCCCCACCTCCCCCCTCTCTATCACTCTCTCTGTCTTTCTCTTTCTCTGTATAGCTCACTCTTTCTTGCTTTCTTTTTTTTCTTTTTCTCTTGCTCTCACACTATCTATCTTTTTCATCTCTCTTTTGCACACATTCTCATCTCTCTCTCCTATCTTTCTACAACATCTCTTTCCTTCTCTCTTCCTTTCATTCTCCCATCTCTCTCTCTCTCTCCTTCTTCTCCTTTCTCTCTTCCTTCCATTCTCCCATCTCTCTCTCTCTCCCTCTCTCTCTCTCCTTCTCCTTTCTCTCTCTTTCATTCTCTCTCTCCTTTCAGTTTAATTACCCATTGTCTTGTACTGTAAACCATAAAAATGAATAAGGTCTAAGGCACTAGGCTTAAATAATAATCAGGAAAAGGAAAATAAAAATGCATTTAAAAATATAATATTCAATGATTGCTTAGTTGAATAGCTATCATACATTTTAGCACACCACAATGGTATTTTTTTTATAACCATGTATTGTAAAGGAAAGTGCTGTAAATTAATGAATGAATGGATGGATTGGAAGGGAAGTGGAAATAGCAGTGTAAATATAAAGTGTATCAACCTTTATCAACCACTCAGCGATCAGCTTTCACTGATCTTACTACCCTAAGATGAAATGTGATTGGTTGCCATGGCTTCCTCTACACATCATAATGGAGCTTTGTGATGGTTTACTGAATAAGCTGTGTGTGTATGTATGTGTATGCGTGTGAGTGTGTGTGTGTGTATATATATATATATATATATATATATATATATATTACATCATAATACACAGGTCCTTCTCTCTGCACATCATAATGGAGCTTTGTGATGGTTTACTGAATAAGCTGTGTGTGTGTGTATATATATATATATATATATATATATATATATATATATATATATATATATATATATATACATGTGTGTGTGTGTGTTACATCATAATACATAGGTCCTTCTTTCTGCACATCATAATGGATCTTTGTGATGGTTTACTGAATAAGCTGTGTGTGTATGTATATATATATATATATATATATATATATATATATATATATATATATATATATGTGTTACATCATAATACACAGGTCTTTCTCTCTGCACATCATAGTGGAGCTTTGTGATGGTTTACTGAATAAGCTGTGTGTATATATATATATATATATATATATATATATATTACATCATAATACACAGGTCTTTCTCTCTGCACATCATAATGGAGCCTTGTGATGGTTTACTGAATAAGCTGTGTGTGTGTGTGTATGTATGTGTGTATGTATATATATATATGTGTATGTATATATATATATATATATATATATATATATTTTTGGTACATCATAATACACCGGTCCCTCTCTCTGCACATCATAATGGATCTTTGTAATGCCTTACTGAATGAGCGGTGTGTGTGTCTATATATATATATATATATATATATATATATATATATATATATATATATATATATATTCTTCAGTAAAGCACAAAGATCCATTATCATATGCAGAGAAACACCTGTGTATTAGAAAGTATATATATATATATCTATATAGATATACATATAAGTATATATATATATATCTATATAGATATACATATATTTACATATATATCCTATTCAGTAAAGCACAAAGATCCATTATCATGTGCAGAGAAAAACGTGTACTATGATGTACACACACACACACATATATATATATATATATATATATATTTATACATGTGTGTGTGTATATATATATATATATATATATTTATACATGTGTGTGTGTGTATATATATATATATATATATATATATATATATATATATATATATATATATAATATGAATAAATACAACACAGATATATGTACAATATTTTGTACTCTTATAATAGCAGCCTCTTTATCAGGACTTATGTTGCTTTCTTTTTCACCCCCTTTGAAAAAAAAAGTCCCATGGCTTTGTTTTAATGATAGGCTATTTGTGGTGTATTAGGAAGCAGGATAGGGTCCATGCAGCATTCATTGATTGGGGCCAAGTCAAGTCAATGGCTGTATGTGTCATTGGAGACATGCCCCATCTGTCCTGGATCCCCTGTGTTTGTGAGCTGCTGTTCAGCAATGCGTCTGTGAGCTGTCCGCGGTGCTGAAGCGTTAACTGCAGTGCTACATTTTCCAAGCTCTGCATACACCGCTCCTTTTAAGGCCATCCATAGTAGCCCTAGAGCTCAGCGCCTCTCATTCTGCTCCTGTCAGCTTTAAACAAACTAGAAGGGGAACGCTGATACATCTTAGGCTCTATCCAAAGCAGCAGTGGATAAAGCAGCTTCACTAGACGCCAAACATTTTATTGTAATGCCACAAGACATGAGCTGGTTTGTTACCATTTAAATGACATAACCCAGGTCAGGCAATGTACAAGCAGAAATCACTGCACTCTTCTTATTGGATAGAAAAATAGAGCAGCTAGCTTGAATTGGGATATACATCCAACTGTAGAAAAATCAGAGCACCAAAACCAAGGGGTGCAGCAATCACCCATATGCAAAAAAAGTGAAATATATTAGTAAACCTATCACAGAAAGGGTTAATGATCAATATTAGTCCACTCTACTCCATCCAGGTAGCATCCTGGTTGGGATTCGAACCAAGGACCCCAGTGCTGCAAAGCTGGAGTACCAACCACTAAGCCAGTGTGCTAGAAAAATAGAAACATAGAAGTGTGTTTGCAAAAAAAAAAAAAAATACCAAGTGGTCCATCGATTCGGCGCCATATGTATAAATTTATTTATTAATTTATTTATTTTTTAATTTTTTTTTTATTTTTGTAAAGATTTATGTTTTTAAGTATTATTTATTTATTATTTGTAGATTTAAGTATTTTTAAGTATAGATTTGTGTTTGTTGCAAGCATGTTTGAATCCATTTACACATGTTTGCATAAAAAAATACCAAGTGGTCCATCGATTCGGCGCCATATGTATAAATTTATTTATTAATTTATTTATTTTTTATTTTTTTTTTTATTTTTGTAAAGATTTATGTTTTTAAGTATTATTTATTTATTATTTGTAGATTTAAGTATTTTTAAGTATAGATTTGTGTTTGTTGCAAGCATGTTTGAATCCATTTACACATGTTTGCATAAAAAAATATCAAGTGGTCCATCGATTCAGCGCCATATGTTTACATTTATTTATTAATTAATTTTTATTTATTTATTTATTTTTTTGTAAAGATTTATGTTTTTAAGTATTATTTATTTATTATGTGTAGATTTAAGTCTTTTTAAGTATAGATTTGTGTTTGTTGCAAGCATGTTTGAATCCATTTACATATAGAAGAGTGTTTGCATAAAAAAATACCAAGTGGTCCATCGATTCCGCGCCATATTTTTAAATGTATTTATTAATTTATTTATTTTTTAATTTTTTTTATGATTTTTGTAAAGATTTATGTTTTTAAGTATTATTTATTTATTCTTTGTAGATTTAAGTCTTTTTAAGTATAGATTTGTGTATGTTGCAAGCATGTTTGAATCCATTTAGTGTTTATCTGACTCACCTCTGCTGGAAGGCTATGTGAAGCATCAACTACTCTTTCAGTAAAACTTGCAAAGATTAGTTTTGAACTTTCTTCCTGATAGTTTGAGTTGATATCCTCATGTTCTTGGCTTCATAATATAAATTCTGCCTTTTATGAGCCTTATTCATAATAGTTTCAGTCACATCTCCCCCCTTCCCTGCTTTCCTACAAGCTGCATGTTTGAAGTACCTTTCCTGATATGTTTGATGCATTTTTATTGCCCATCTCTGCACATGTTTTATCTGATCCAGAAACAGGGAACATAAATGGTGAAAGGTCTGTCTCAATTACCAATGTAAATCAATTCTATGAAAACCTCATGCGATTTGACAGTTTGAAATTGCATGACAAGTGCCTCCCTATTTATGGAACCGTTCAAATCTGTGCGACTCTGACTTGCACCAATTTGAAAAAGGTTACTGCACTATTTTTGGCGATTTCATGTGCGACTTGCATTGACATCTATGCATGAAATCATACAGATGTTGGCTTTAAAATCGCACTGACGTAGTGAGAACGGGGGCTAAAGCGTATTTAAATCTAAGAACAACAATTTATAGCATTGCAGCATTTTCACAATTTTTTTCTTTATTTCATCTAGTAACCCTGGCATTCATTTACTTCTTGTCCTAGGGTGACAACTGTACTATCGGTCCCAGGACAGGGAGGGTGTTAGGACTACATAAATCCTCCCTCTCCTCTCCAATGTCATGCATTTACATTTGTGAAGCATGGCATTGAGTGTTGCCTTTTTGTTCTCTTTTGCTTGTTTTTGGTGCATTGCATCTAGGCAGTCCATTTATTTCAACATGTGACAAAACAGGCTTGAGTGTTGAGCTTTGCATGTATTTTAACCACTTTAGCTCCGGAAAGTTTTACCCCCTAATGACCAGGCCATTTTTTGCGATACTGCGTTACTTTAAAGAAAAATTGCGCGGTGTTGCTACGCTGTACCCAAATACAATTGATGTCCTTTTTTCCCCCACAAATAGAGCTTTCTTTTGGAGGTATTTGATCACCTCTGCGGTTTTTAGATTTTGCGCTATAAACAAAAAAAGAGCGATAATTGTGAAAAGAAAAAAAAAAACGCCATATTTTTTACTTTCTGCTATAAAACATTCCCAATAAAAAAGTTTAAAAAATCAAATTTTTTTATCAGTTTAGGCCAATTTGTATTCTGCTACATTTTTTTGGTAAGAGAAAATCCCAAAAAGTGTATTTTAATTGGTTTGCACAAAAGTTGGGATCGATTTTTGGAATTTTTATTTATTTTTTTATTTTTATTAGTAATGGCGGCAATCAGCATTTTTTAGCGGGACTGCGACATTGCGGCGGACAGATCGGGCCCCTAACTGACATTTTTGGCACTTTTCGGGGACCAGTGACATTAATACAGTAATCAGTGCTAAATATTATGCACTGTTACTGTACAAATGACACTGGCAGGGAAAGGGTTAACACTGGGGGTGATCAAAGGGGTTAATGTATGCCTAACTGTACTTACTGACTGTGTATGGGAAGGGTTCTGTGACAGGCACAGAGAGATCGAAGTTTCAGCTTAGCTAAAACTCCTGATCTGTCCCTGCTTGTCTGACAGAAGACTCGCCTGCTTTGTTTACATAAGCAGGCGGGTCTTCTGTCAGTTTCTCTGACGATCGTGGGAGAAAGGCGGCAATCACCCCCGCTCCTCCGACAGCCCTCCTCCCGCTGTGTCTAAACACAGCGGGAGCGCGGCTACGGCGGCGCGCGCACCGTCGAACCCTCGTTCATGAAATCACGCAGTACTACGTGATTTTGCGCGGCCGAGCCGCCCTGCCGCTGTAATACTACAGTTGGTGGTCGACAAGAGGTTAAACATACATCTTTGTATGTTTTTGCCACAAGCAAAACCATACTTGTTGCTTGGCACTTTCGTGGTGCCATCAATAATGAATGGCACTGCAAGCACAACACATTCACATTTGTATGCCGCATGAACACCCGCAATTTCCAGTCATATAGAGCAGCAAGTGTGAATGGGGTCTGAAGGGGAGGTGTTTTGTAGTACATGGAGATAGCATGGAACAATGGATGGACAGCTATTTGTATTTCCAACAGCTATAATAAAATTCTTTCAATGGCATATTTAATAGACCAAAGGAAAATGTGTTTACATACACATAAGAGGAAGTAAAGTCTTCCGGGTTTTTTTTTTTTTTCTATTTTTTCTTCCCCGCAAAGTAAATGCATAATGTGCTAGTATGCATTGCATACTAGCACATTATGTGACACTTACCTGCAAAAGAAGCCTGCATTGTCCCCGCTGGTGGCCGCATCCATCTTCGCCCGTCTTCCTTCCGGGTCTGCCGACTCCGGCTGTATTACTGGCCGAAGACGCATGACGTCACTCTCGCCCCTGCGCGTAGGAGCCACCGGTCATGGCACAGGGCTCTGAAGAAACGACACGGGCGGCTGTTTCTTCAGAGCGCATGCGCCGATGATGTCATCGACTGCATGCAATGTAAATATCTTCTAAATGGTGCAAGTTTAGGAGATATTTACAGTAGGGATCGACCGATTATCGACAAAGCCGATATATCGAGGGCTGATATGCACTTTCCCCGATATATCGGAATTGGCTACCAAGGTGGCCGATATTGCCGATATTTCGGGAAAGTGCTGTACCGGAGTGATGCCTGCAGCTAGAGGCATCACCCCGGTACCGGTGTCCATAGCCGACGGTTGGCTGTCTTGTAATGACAACTGATGCGGCTGAGAAGCCGCTCGGCTGTCATTACAAGGAGTGGGAGGGGACATCCCCCCCTCCAGCCGCCTTCCGCGGCTCACCCGGGTCTCCCGTCCCACTGTGAGACCCGGGCAACCAGCCTGCACGGCTGCCAAAGACCCGATCAAAGCTGCATTCGGCTCTGATCGGGTCTCCATGCAAAAACCCAGAAGTGATGGCATGGAATGTAAATATCTCCTAAATGGTGCAAGTTTAGGAGATATGTACAGTAGGGATCGACTGATTATCGGCAAAGCCGATATATCGAGGGCTGATATGCACTTTCCCCGATTTATTGAAATCGGCCACCAAGGTGACCGATATTGCCGATATTTCAGGAAAGTGCTTGTACCGGAGTGATGCTTGCAGCTAGAGGCATCACCCCGGTACCGGTGTCCATAGGCGATGGTCAGCTGTCTTGTAACGACAACCGATGTGGCTGAGAAGCTGCTCGGCTGTCATTGCAAGGAGCGGGAGGGGATGCCCCCCCCCCTCCCGCTGCCTTCCACGGCTCGCCCGGGTATCCCGTTCCCACCAGGAGACCTGGGCAACCAGCCTGCATGGCCGCCGAAGCTCCCGATCAAAGCCGCAATCGGCTCTGATCGGGTCTCCATGTAAAAAGCCAGAAGTGATGTCATGAGTGAACAATGATGGCCAGTCTATGACTTCAAAGGTAGTACAGGGCCAGACGTGATGTGGAGAATATGAGGGATGGATGGATGGATGGCTGGATGCGCTGAAACAGAGTCAATCAGTGGTGCATTTGCATAGTACAGCCGTCCGTACAGGTAAAGACTGAATGGGGTCGGTGCACCGATGTACTGAATGGTAACCCAATGGCTAACCTGGCCATGTAAAGCTGGACTGTGGGCAGGTGGATGGGTGCAGATAGGAGCGATGTACCTGCAGTATCTTGCTAGGAGGCCGGCTACATGTGGGTGAGTCAGTGTCCTATGGACAGTATACACAAAGTAAGTCAGTGCGATCTCACCACTCCTTAGCCCTGTTAAAGGCTCCTAATGCTTCCTGGACAGAATCCCCATAGAAGTAGTTCACCAGTGCACTCTTCCTTCGTGCCGCTCTGTATGTGCAGTGTTGGTCCACATGTAGGTGACATGGGTATGGGAGTCTACAGGGTCTGGTTTAGGAATGGACGTCACAAGGGTAATGACGCTGTGCTCACATGTTTCGCTCGTAAACACAAGCTTTTTCAGAGCAAAGAGGGGTTCAGCTGAGGTGCTTTAAATAGGATAATTAGTAGTTGTATGATACCCTGGACTGGATTCTGGTACCCCGCCTCACTGAGACCTCCATCACATCAGGCCAAACTTTGATGACAAGTGATTTTTAACTGTTTACATGTGAGTTGCCAATTTGTCTTTTCTGATAAATACATTCATTTACTACACTTAGATTGTGCCCTCCATGCAGGTACATGGGTGCAAAGGTCCTTGGATGCACAAAAGTTGCACTCCAGCATGAGGCCTAATACTGTAAGCTTTTGTGCGCATGTGCGAGTTTATGCAAGATGCATATAGCTAGCCTACATTCATTACTCTGGATAGCTGTATGCTGCAGTTGTCTGGGTGCAGACATATGCCCGCATATTAACTCAGATGCCCGTGGGCATCTATGTACATGAGGCCTTCTCTTTTTTTTTGTGGATGAGTTATTTGGATTGCTGCGATATTCTGCAGAAGCATGCAGCACATTTTTAATACCTCAATCATTAGAGGAGCAGGATGCAATGCAAAGTATAGCCAGGGTCGGCCCTACCATAGGTCCCACTGGGTCCATTGGACCCAGGCAGCACTCGGATAAGGACAGCAAATTGGCTCCCAAGATTTTTTTTCCAGCTGTTTTGTGTGTCATCAGTTTGCGGTGCGTTATGTTCGGCATTTCCCCATCTCATACTGCTGCCTGTAGTGCAAACTGATGAGTATGGGGAGGACAGACACAGGAGTGACAGGAGGACTGAGGACAGACACAGGAGTGACAGGAGGACTGAGGACAGACACAGAAGTGACAGGAGGACTGAGGACAGACACAGGAGTGATAGGAGGACTGAGGACAGACACAGGAGTGACAGGAGGACTGAGGACGGACACAGGAGTGGCAGGAGGACTGAGGACAGACACAGGAGTGACAGGAGGACTGAGGACAGACACAGGAGTGACAGGAGGACTGAGGACAGACACAGGAGTGACAGGAGGACTGACGACAGACACAGAAGTGACAGGAGGACTGATGACAGACGCAGGAGTTACATGAGGACTGAGGACAGACACAAGAGTGACAGGAGGACTGAGGACAGACACAGGGGACTGAGGACAGACACAGAATTGACAGGAGGACTAAGGACAGACACAGGAGTGACAGGAGGACTGAGGACAGACACAGGAGTGACAGGAGAACTGAGGACAGACACAGAATTGACAGGAGGACTGAGGACAGACAGTGGGAGGACTGACACAGGAGTGGCAGGAGGACTGAGGACAGACACAGGAGTGACAGGAGGACTGAGGACAGACACAGGAGTGACAGGAGGACTGAGGACAGACAGTGCGTGTTTGGTGGACCAGTCCGGTGGTGAGTTATGGAAGAAGATAACAGTATATATAATATTTTCTAAATGTTATATTTATTTAAAATAATGGATGTGGGGGCTTTTTGGTGGGCATGATTTTTTTTTTTTTTGGGGGGGGGGGAGCAGCATTTTATTCTTGAACCCAGGCAGCACAATGTCTTGGGCCAGCCCTGAGTATAGCTATGATAACGTCGAGGTCTCCACTCTAGGAAATGCTCCCATTTTTGCAGTATTCCTGGATACAGGATGTTAGGCCGTCTCTGCCTCATTGGATAAAAACCAGTTGGAGAAAATTGCCTCTAGGAATTGTAACAGCCTCTAGGAATTTATCCAAAGCAGCGGTATTGATTGTGAATAGAGATGGATTTTTTATGCAGCTCTTCCTGAATATCTTTTATTCATATTGTTACTTGTGCAATAAATTATACATGGTGTACACAGACCTCCAGTATTATGAGCACATATGCCACAGCACAAGTAAAGCTTGGAAACATTGTTCAGGGGCCACAGGGGTCCTTATTACTGGATTTACCAACATAGGTCATATGGATAGTAGGTTTTGTAATGTCAATAATCCTGGCGATTTTGTAGCATTACTAGAGGAGTTCAGGAAACAAAGACAAAAATATTATTTTACAATCCACTTATTCACTTTTTGTTCCTTGAAATTTAGGGAATAAAATGTTCATCAATTGCCATGTCTGGTTTAAGTTGTTCTTACTATTATAATTACTGTTATTAATATTATCATTATTATTATTTTTATGATTAAATATAATCTTAGTAGTATAAGTATTTGGCTTCTTACACAGTAGGGATCGACCGATATCGTTTTTTCGTTGCCGATATCTATATTTTGGCCATTGCATATCGGTATCAGCCGATATGGGCCGATATTTTGAACATTTAAAGTTTTGCAAAATAAACACAATTTTCAACACAAATCTGTGGTGGGTGGCTGGCTGGCACCCTGCGATTGGTGGCTGGCTGGCACCATTTGGTGGGTGGCTTGCTGCCACCCTGTGTGGTGGGCTGCTGGCTGGTACAGGCCCAGGGCCTGTGGGTGGCTAGCTGGTACTGGCAATGCCTGTGGGTGGCTGGCTGGGTGGTGGAAATATGTTTGCCATACTTAACCCTGTCTGTACTGTGCTGGTAGATCTCATTATCAGTTGTAATCTGGATGTGCACACCCTCTGTTCTAACAAAGGGTTAAAGAGGAACTTAAGTTCCCGCTGTGTTTTTTTTTTTTTTTTAACCCCCAGCTTACCTGTAATCCAGCTTTGTCCTCAATTCAGATACTTACCTGCCCAGGGGACCTGGAGTTGTCCTTCTGTGTTCCATTGATCACATCCAGCAGGCCAGAGCTTGTGCTGCCATCTTGGTCCTCCTTAATCATCAGAAGCTGGCTGTCTCTTCTGGATTCAGACAACCAGCCTCCAATGATGCCTGCCAGCTCTGCCTATGGCCACTCTGTGTCTCTTCTCCTGTATCCTCTTGGGATATGTGACAAGGAAGACCTGCATTTTGGGCACTCACCCCTGAATGCATTGAGGCCCCAAATAGGAGTACAACTTGGTACCGCTTTCAGCCCCAGCCTGCTGTAGAATTGATGGATACATTAGGGGACAGTCGGACAGATTGGGGTAGAGAGTTCCAAAGAATGGGAGAAGCTCGGAAGAAATCCTGGAGGCGAGCATGGGAAGAGGTGACAAGGGAGCTAGAGAGCAGGAGGTCTTGGGAGGACCGAAGAGAGCGGCTTGGTTGATATTTTGAGATCAGGTTAGTGATGTAGCTGGGGGCAGAGTTGTGGATGGCTTTGCAAACTATTGTTAGCACTTTGAATTTTATTCGTTGGGTGAGTGGAAGCCAGTGAAGGGATTGGCAGAGAGGGGTGGAGGACACTGAACGGTTGGTAAGGTGGATAAGTCTTGCAGCAACATTCATTATGGATTGAAGGGGGGATATAGAAATATATTACTGTAAATGATTTCATTAACGCAAGCATATATTTCTGCTACTATCACACCTATATATGTCTAGGTGTGTATATAAATATATGGATGTGTGTATATACACCACTATGCACAAGTTCAGATGTTTTGCCTGCCTCAAAAGAACCCCAAAAAATGCCAAAAAAAAAGCTAGCGTAAAAAAAAAAACGCCCAGGTGTATTTTTGCTGGTATTTTTTGGGGGTTTTTGGAGGCAGGCAAAACATCAGAATTTGTGCACAGTACAACTATACATAAGTTCAGATGTTTTTCCTGACTGCAAAGAACCCAAAAAAATGCCTTCTATTAAACCGGCAAGGTGTTACAGCAGCGAAGCCAACCCCCTGAGCTGAAAGTTTTCTAATACAAACGATCTTTTAGACCCCCCAGATACTAAATCCAAAGTAAAAATCAAAAAATCTCTTTTTTTTTTTAAATTTTTTCAATAATTGGCTTTTTTATCAAAAATGACAATTTTTAAGACCTTATTTTTGTGTGATTTTGTGTCTGGGGGGTCTAAAAGGTGTACCTGTGAAGTTTCAGCTCTGTAGCATGTCCAGAACCAGAAAAAAAGATCATAAAGGTGTTAAAGGAGGGTCCCACATCCCTGTTCTACTGAAAAATTATATATTTTTTTTTTTCATGGTTCTGGACATGCTACAGAGCTGAAACTTCACATGTACACTTTTTAGACCCCCCAGATAATAAATCCAACGTCAAAATCATCTCTCTTTTTTTTTTTTTCAATAATTGGCTTTTTTATCAAAAATGAAAATTTTTAAGAACTTTTTTTTGTGTGATTAATAGTTAATGGGGCATGACCCAGAACCCTAGGCACTTTTTAGGGGCATTTATTGGGTTTTAGGGCTTAAAAATTGTGTTTTTTGATTACCGAAGTTGGGGTCCCATTGATTTCAATGGGGTTCTGAAATGCGAACCGAACTTTTGGAAAATTCGGGTGTTCTGGTAGAAACCGAAGTTTTCAAAAGTTCGATCATCCCTACTCGGTTTTAGATAGATTCAGTTTGAGGAAGTGGTGAGACATCCAGGCTGATATGTCTGTTAGAAGATCAGTGATGAGGGAGGAGACTGATGGGGTGAGCTGAGGGGTAGAGAGGTAGATTTTGAAATGATTGAAGAAAGAGGGTCAGCATGACAGCCAGCCAAACTACATTTAAAGAAGATAGATGGCAATCTCTGTGTTTCTCTCAAGCCTGGTACACTGTTAGTTTTTTTTCTGTTCAACCCAGTGGGTTGAATGAAAAAAAAAAAAACTGTCTGCTTCGGTCGGAGCCTCTATACTAACTATGCAAAGTTAGTAAAGAGATGAGATCTCCCCTGCTGAGTTATTGTGTTGTGCAGGGGGCCAAAACACTCCGATCAGCGCTCTCTGCCATTGGCTGAGAGCGCTGATCAGGAGTCGGTTCACTATTACGGTATTTTATTTGTTCATTTAATAAACCAAAATGGACCAAATAAAAGAAGTTAATCGTTAGTGTTGATATGCTATTTGAGGTGCACAGGAGCAACAGAGAAGATTCATTGAGATAAACAATTTTGGCCATTTTGACCAAATGTCTGACTCTGAGTGCACAGATCAGTTCAGGGTATATTAGGATGATAAACTATCAGTCAAACTAGATTAAAATTTTGAAAAAGACTCAAGTCCATCAAGAGCAAATTCTGACATGTCAAGTTTTGGTCCTAAAAAAGACAGAACTAACCCCCTCCTCATCTCCATCTTGCTACAACTGTGGTCATTTTAGCCTCATGGAGGAAAAAGCACCTTTCCTACCTCAAAGGCACAGGTAGATGAAATCCCTGGATCAAAATATTTCTATTCATCCTACACTTTAAGACTGTAGATATCAGTAATTTCTTTCCTAAATTCCTTTATTGATTTTGCCATTACTACCTGATGGGACAGGGCATTGCACAGCCTAACCACTCTTACCAGAGGTGACCCCATCCTAAGATGAGACTTCCAACTTATTACCTAAATACAACTGATGCCTTTTGTCCTTGGAGGGAGGGGGGGGGGGAGTCCATTTTCCAGATTTTTATATTTTTATTTCATACAGATTTTCGTTTGCCCCAAAGATGTCTCATTCCAGAAGTGACCCTTGACTGGTCTGCACAGGGGCACCAATAATTCCCGTAATACCATTGATTGGGCATTTTCTACTCCCACTGGCCACGGCCCTGCCCCCCTAAAGTCTGAAGCACAGTAAACTGGCTCTTTCTTTAGAAAGTTTGAAGACACCTGGTCTAAATAGAGGTCCTGGCACCCCTGGGATCTGGAGATCTGTGCAGATTATCACACTATACTAGTCAATTCTCAGACAATTGTTAGTCTGTATACATTGTATCCTATTGAAAGACCCAAAAAAGGACTGTTTTTGAGTCCCTGAAAGGCTTTGGAATCACGTTTGATCATAAAATAATATCTGGACTAGAGGACAGCGGTTTGGCGCTTCAATTTTTATTGTTGCTATCTGGTTAATGGTAGCAGGGAAAATTATCAAGGGATTTCAGGTTGTGTTAGCCACTGCCTCCTTAAATATGTGACGTAGTTATCCCAGGAGGCAGCAGGAGTACAGTGTGCATGCCATGCCCTCACTAGGCTAACAATAAAGAAGTCTGAGGGCAACAACAATAGAAAGAAAAATAAGGCTTCTTTCACATTAGCAGTAATGTTTACTGCTAGAGATCAACCGATTATCGGCAAAGCCGATATATCGAGGGCCGATATGCACTTTCCCCGATATATCGGAATCGGCCACCAAGGGAAAGTGCTTGTACCGGAGTGATGCCTGCCGCTAGAGACATCACCCCGGTACCAGCGTCCATAGCCTACGGTCTGCTGTCTTGTAATGACAACCGATGCGGCTGAGAAGCCGCTCAGCTGTCATTACAAGGAGCAGGAGGGGACGTCCCCCCTTCCGCTGCCTTCCGCGGCACGGACCCGGGCAACCAGCCTGCATGGCCGCCATAAAACCGATCAAAGCCGCATTCGGCTCTGATCGGATCTCCATGCAAGAACCCGGAAGTGATATCATAAGTGACATCACTTCCGGGTTCTGGCGCCAGATTAAAAAAAAATGACAGCATTCAAAACAACCAAACTTGGCGTTTTGAATGCTTTTAAGTGCAGAGGAGGGATTTGGGGTCTTTTAGACCCCCCCCCCCCCGATCCCTCCACAAGAGAACCTGTAAAGTAAAAAAAAAAAAATAATAATTTTTTTAAATGTACCAAAATATCGGCCCATATCGGCCGATATAGATATGCATTGACCAAAATATCAGTATCGGTATTGGCAACGAAAAACCGATATAGGTTGATCACTACTTACTGCCCTCTAAAAAAGTGACTTGCAGTGGATAGCTTTTCAGAGGGTTGTATAGAAGTGGCTGACAGCCAGGCATTCAGGAAACACTACTCTCTACCTGTTTTTTTTTTTTAAATTGGCAAATGCCAATTTTACACTGTAGGACCACGTCGTAACTGCAAGCCATGCTCATGCTACCCTCCAGCAGTGTAAAAGGAAGCCTTTGGTATCTTTACTTAGCTTCTACATTCCTCTTAACGGCCCCAATTGCTTACCTAGCCCTTGCAAAGATCCCATGCAAAAGCTAACCCTATGGACACTAGGACCCCATGGAGACACTTAAAGCATCATAGATCTCTTTAGTAGGATTATCTTCAAAGTGATACTAAACCCAAACTGGTTATTTAAATTGTCACTTCTATTTCTGTATGTGGATGATGTCACTTTTATGAAAAGAAACCATCTAATTACCTTTTTCCTGATCACAGCTGTCACCTGACCCAGATCTTTCCCAGCCTGTCTACAGGGAAGCATAAGCAGGAGGAGCTTCTAGTCCTCTGCTGCTGGTCACATGTTCAAATAAAAAATAAAACAGCCCTTGGAATACAGAGTAAAATATATATATATATATATATATGAATGTTCTGTTTTAAATTGTTATTTAAATATATATTTTAAACCAAATTTTTATTATTTAATGGAAATAACATGGTATGGGTGGATTTCTGCAAGTCACAGGGTGCGTCACGCCCCTCCAGCCTGTGTCTAAAAATAGGAGGGAGATGAAGCCACCATTAATCTACATGTAATATCCCACCCTCATTGTGCTTAGCTGGTTAGTGGGCATGGAGGAGGAGGGAGGGAGTGGGCTGTCATTTTCCACTGTGTATAGGCCCACATGTGTTACTCTATAATCACATGGGCTGCTCAGGTAGAAAAGCTTAGCATAGAAACTTACTGAAAACTGAGGTTGTGCAGAGCTGGCAACACAGCTGCGAAATCCCTAGCTGAATGGGGACATGGACCAGGGGAGGACTGGGCCAGGGGGCAGGGGGGCAATTGCCCCCTGCGTCGCTCTGATGCCCCATAAAAAGGCTGCCCCACTTCTGCCACAGACATGCCTAAAGGATTCCTGAGTGTGGGTTGAAGGCAAGGATAAAGCGCAGGCCTCCCCCCTCCCTCCCAGCATGGATAGTGTAAACTGTGTCTGAACAGAGGCCAGTTCCATGCCCCACTGGAGACTCTTCTGCCCTGTCCCAGCCCTCCCCAACCTCCCCCTACTGGCCAGGTCGGAAACCCGGATTCAGCCGGTAAGTAGAGAGTATCTGGAGCAGGGCTTCGGCTTGGAATGGGAGGTCAGGAGGAGGATTCGGAGAGTGGGAGGAGGGTGAGGGAGAGTGGGAGGGGGGCCGAGTTGCTGCACCATGGGCCTCTGGTTTTTACTTGCCCCCTGGGCTGAAAGTTGCCAGTCTGCCCCTGACATGGACAGACGTTGGAGATAGAGAGCCGTAGGATCAACCAGGTGTTTTGCAGAATACAGAAAACAAATCTCATAGTGAGTGAGTATTACCAACATGTAATACGCCATTTATTGATCATTTTTTTATGATGTGGGTTTAGTAACTCTTTAAGAAAGTAATTTAAAAGTAAAACATGTTTTTTTTTTAATTTTCTATTGTTACTCATCATCCCAAAATATGCCTCTGGCGTGCGGTCGTCATTGTCATCTACTGTAAGAAAGCTATTTTCAGTAATCCTAGCCTCTATTAGCCCGGATGACATACATAAGATCCAGCCTCATTCATAAAAGCAACAATGCTGTCTAAAATATATTCTAAATTCATCTCTTCCTCAAACTTAGTCATTTGTAAAAGATAATTTGCACAAGCCAAGCTTTATTTGTTTTTTTTAAAGCACTTTCTGACATAACCTTTTACTTTTTAAATGAACGGGAATAAAGTATTGTGTAAAAAAAAAAGAGTGCAAACAATTCACATACTAACATAAAAGTGCCTATTATTTGCTGAGCATGGAAATACTCCATTAGCCTGTGCCTGTGGATTCAGTAATTGAATCTGTCTCTTCACCATCTCATGCGTCATATTGGGAGCACTCTTACTTATTCAAAGTAGAAATGCAGCAAACACTTCTTTTTCAGGTTTTATCAGGGCTGGGAAGGGTTGGATCTTCTGTCTGATGCTAATCGGTGTCTGTGTCACTATATGGGACATATTCAATAAATAGTTCTTCTTCCTTGTTAACCTGCAGCAAACGATCATAAACTATTTTGTACTGGTTTAACTTTATGAGAGTGTTTGGTTGGCACTGGACTTAAAGCAAAACTATAGTGTGCAATACTTACCTCTTCTCATTGATCCGATGCCTGCAAAGTCCCTTACTGGTGCCGGTGTTCTGCCGAAAACTCCAACTTGCAGAGAACTCCAATCACGTCACTTCCGGTGACTGTACATCATCAGTCGTTGGGGATTTCCACAACTTGGTGTTTTCACAGAACCGGCGGCAGCCTATACACTCCTGTACACACTATAATGGGTGGGCATTGTTTGTCCGCCCGCTAGTAACCAAATACATGGCCACCTCCAAGGTGGCGACAACTAGGTGAAATTTTGCCTAATTCACCTGGCCAGATTTACATTTTGCATCTCACTGAAAACAACAACTGGCCCTATTCCTTCCACCACCTATACCACTGATGGGGTACTATCCCTCCCACTGATATGAGGCACTATTCCTCCCACTGATATGAGGCACTATTCCTCCCACTGAAATGATGCACTATTCCTCCCACTGATATGAGGCACTATTCCTCCCACTGATATGAGGCACTATTCCTCTGACCGATATGAGGCACTAATCCTCCCACTGATATGAGGCACTATTCCTCTAACAGATATGAGGTACTATTCCTCCCACTGATATGAGGTACTATTCCTCCCACTGATATGAGGTACTATTCCTCCCACTGATATGAGTACTATTTCTTCCACTGATATGAGTACTATTCCTCCAACTGATATGAGGCACTATTCCTCCACCTGATATGAGGCACTATTACTCCCACTGATATCCAGGCACTATTCCTCCACCTGATATGAGGCACTATTCCTCCCACTGATATGAGGCACTATTCCTCCAACTGATATGAGGCACAGACATCAACAATGGGACACTATTCCTCCCACTCATATGAGGCACTATTCCTCCCACTGATGTCAACAATGGGTCCCTATTCCTTCCACTAATACCACTGAAGGGGTACTATTCCTCCCACTGATATGAGGCACTATTCCTCCCACTGATATGAGGCATTATTCCTCCCACTGATGTCAACAATGAGGCACTATTCCTCCCACTGATAAGAGGCACTATTCTTCCCACTAATATGAGGCACCACTCCTCCCACTGATATGAGGCACTATTCCTCCCACTGATATGAGGCACTATTCCTCCTACCGACATCATGCACTATTCCTCCCACCGATATCATGCACTATTCCTCCCACTGACATCATGCACTACTCCTCCCACCGATATGAGGAACTATTCCTCCCATTGATATGAGGCACTATTCCTCCCACTGATATGAGGCACTATTCCTCCCACTGATATGAGGCACTATTCCTCCCACTGATATGAGGCACTATTCCTCCCACTGATATGAGGCACTATTCCTCCCACTGATATGAGGCACTATTCCTCCCACTGATATGAGGTACTATTCCTCCAACTGATATGAGGTACTATTCCTCCCACTGATATGAGGCACTATTCCTCCCACTGATATGAGGCACTATTCCTCCCACTGATATGAGGCACTATTCCTCCCACTGATATCATGCACTATTTCTCCCACTGATATGAGGCACTATTCCTCCCACTGATATGAGGCACTATTCCTCCCACTGATATGAGGCACTTTTCCTCCCACTGAAACAAAAAAGAGCAAGAACATTAGTACATAATATCATGTGTATGTATAACAAAAAATACACCAATAGTATATAACAATCAATATACATTAGATCAAAATATTGAACCAACCTCCTCAATATGGAGCAAAAGGGTAAATGAATAGAGGAACCATGTTCCTGATGGCTTCCCCTCCAGCTGCCGAGCCACTACGGTCAAGCGCCACCTGCAGTGGAGAAAATAAACTGTACCTGCCAACAAGCAGAAACTTCCTTACATCAGAGTTCCCCTTTACACCAGAGTCCACAGTGTTCCCCCTTAACAAAAAAAAAAAAAAGCGAAATTGCTGTGTGCTGCTAAAGTGTTTGGGTTTGACTTGAAGAAAAGGTGGCAGCCCTACCATACATGGAATTTTCATTCGAACGTTCATAGAAAAAAAATATATAGATTTGAGAGCCCATAAGGTATTGTAAAGACCTGCTATTTAAGTGGAATCCCAGACATATTAAACCGGTTTCATTACAATATGTACAATTTTTCGCAAATGTAAACCCTTTTCTTAGTTAGAATTTGGTTTGTTTAAACCACTTAAGCCCCAGAAGATTTTACTCCCTTCCTGACCAGGGCCTATTTTGCGATTCGGCACTGCCTGACTTTAACGGACAATTGCGCGGTCGTGCGATGCTGTACCTAAACGAATTTGACATCCTTTTTTTCCCACAAATAGAGCTTTCTTTTGGTGGTATTTGATCACCTGTGAGATTTTTTGATCATGCGCCTTAAAAAAAAAAAGCCAAAATTTTGCAAAAATAACAATATTTTTCACATTTTTTTATATGAAATTCTCAAAAAAAAAAAAAAGTAAAAATCACAATTTTTTAACATTTTAGGCCAATTTGTTTTCTGCTACATATGTTTGGTAAAAAAAATCGCAAAAAGCGTATTTTGATTGGTTTGCGCAAAAGTTATTGCTTTTACTAACTAAGGGAAAGATTTTTGTCATTTTTGTTGTTTTTTTTTTTAACGAGTAATGGCGGCGATCTGCGATTTTTTTGCGGGACTGCGACATTGCGGCGGAAAGATCGGACCCTTGACTGACATTTTTGACACTTTTGGGGTTACCAGTGACATTACTACAGTAATCAGTGCTATACGTATGCACGGTTACTGTAAAAAACGACACTGGCAGGGAAGGGGTTAACTTTATTGGTGATGCAGGGGTTAAGTGTGTCCCTAGGGGCGTGTTTCTAACTGTAAAGGGGTTTGGCTAGTGGTGTAACAACAGAGACATATGATCCTACATAGCAGGATCGTATGATCTCTGTTCTTGCACAGGGGAGAATGACAGGTGGCGGTGTTTACATTAGCCGCCTGCCTTTCTCCCTCTGCAACGGACGATCGCGAGTGGCACACACGCGGGGGTGTCCGTGAACGAGCTCGCCCCCTAGAGGCTCACAGGCGAGCGACGTAGCCCTACGTCGCTTTGCCTGTGAGGGGCTGACTGCTGCAGTAAATATACGGACGGCAGTCGGCAAGTGGTTAAGAAAAATTCTTCATCCTGCTCCTTCTAATTTTCCCTCTATAGTCAATGACTGTCGATTTGAACCCATTAACCATTAGAAAATCAAATAAATGTTCAGAAAATGAAGATTTTCGAACAAAGATGTACTGGTGTATGGCTGGCTTAAGCTTCTCCAAAAGCAAGGGTTAATGTGACAGCTTCAGTGTTCTCTAAAAAAAAAAAAAATCACGGCAGAAAAGCTTTTTAAGTAAAATAAATTTTGCCGAGACAGGGCCTTGAAGTCCCATTATGAACTGTACCTGTAATATTTATGAATGTGTCCTTACAGCGACAGTACTTTGTACAAAAAAAAAAAAAAAACAGATGCGTGAAGACGCTGCTTTAAAGGCTTCCCACTTATGCTGTACTCACGCAGGCAGATGTCTTCTTGCATCACAACTCTCACATGCACATGGAAGGGAAGCTAATACACGATACAGAACAACTTTGGAAATCAGCCATCACATTTGCATATTGCATGCATTGATAGTATCTTATGAACAAAGGGATGGTAGGAAAACTATATTATTTTGTCCATTGGTATGGAACCGTGAACAATATGCAAAAAAAATGTGTCAAGCAATCTAAAGAATAAGTTGTTGAAGCTGAAAATCGGGCAGATTGAAGGCAGAATGATCAAATGTATTTTTAGATGCCACTAGTGTAAGTACCTATATGAGTCTCCATATTTTAAATCTCTGCGCAGCCAGGGCTTTTATTTCAGGGGGAACGTGGGGGAACGCAGTTCCGGCACCTCCAGTCTGAATGTATGCAATGGCAAAGGGATGCTGGGGTCAGTGGGGTGAGCTGAAGGGCTATTGATACTGGCGGCTGGGGGATCTATTGTTCCTGGGGTGAATCTATTGTTGCTGGAGGGCATTTTGTTGTGGGTGAGGCTATTGTTGCAGTGGAGGATTTATTGTTGCTTGGGGGAACTATTGTTGCTGGGGGGAGGGCTATTGTTGTTGGGGAGGGTCTATTGTTGCATGGGGGGGATTTATTGCGGGGAGAGATTGTTGCAGGGGAAGATTTATTGTTGCTGAGGGGATCTATTGTTGTTGGGGAGGGTCTTTTGTTGCAGGGAGGGGGATTTATTGGGGGGGGGGGGGGGGTGATTGTTGCAGGGGAATATTTATTGTTGCTGAGGGGATCTATTGTTGGGGGGGGGTCTATTGTTGCTGATTCCAGGGGATCTATTTTACTGCTTTTCTAGTTATCATTAACAAATTCCATACAAATTACCTAGAACCACAACATGATACTTGGCCCTGTATTCTCTAAAAGGGGGGGGGGGTACTGGTGGGTGGTAGAGGGTGGAACTAAAGGACAACCCTCAGAGGTGGGTAGGGGGTGGAGACAAGGGGTGGCTCAGAAGAGGGGAGTACCTGCACCTATTCTCTGAGAAAAAAAGCCCTGTGCGCAGCAATGCTCTGTCTGGAAGAGGAGCCAATCGGGCTTTGCTGCAGTGCACATGTTCAGTGCAATCTTAAGAACATTAACGGGCCCAGACAGTGCACTGGGGCCCAGCCTACACCTGTCACCCACGAGAATAAAAATGCAAATTATTGATAAGGCGATATTTATTGGTACAGCAGTGCCAGGCTAATGACAGCTTCCAAGTTCATCGGCTGGGTCGTCCAGTGAACACACACGTAGGGGAGTCAGACTCGACTGTCCTGTGTGTGCCTGTTCCCGTGGAGGCGGACAGGCATTTTCTGCAGTTGTGGGCTCCCCCTTCATGGCCCAAGTGGCCTAACAACAGTGCAGTTCGGTGGCAGGATGCACACAGGAATCGGGACTAATGCTTGGGTCGCTGGGCAAGTGGGGCCCCTAGACAGCTGCCCAGCCTGCCCATTCGGTAAGATGACCCTGCACATGTTGGCAGTATGAAAAAGGCAGAATGCACTCATCAGTGTGCTGTTCCTTCACTGTCCATTTAGCAGTATAAGGGATCATTTACACTAGCGGTTGGGGGATGGGGGGTTAAAACCCCCACGTTTTTACTAACCCTTTAGCTGGAAAGGAAGAGGTCAAAGGTGTATAAAATGCGGCAGCTGTAAAGCATTGTGTTCAATAGGCACTACCACCTGCAAAAAATACAACCTGTTTAAGTGAATGGGGTCACGCTGCAACCACCCCTCAATCGCATGGAGTTACGTTGCAATAATGTGGCATTTAGAAGGTTAAAACAGGCGGTGAAGAGACGATACAGCCCCTCCTCACTGTCTGTCAAATGTCCTCTGAAGAGTGATCTTTGACAACTAGTCAAATGCCATCTTATTTTTAAAGGTGAGAACAATGGATGAAGGAATATGAATTGATATGTTGCATTGGGTTACTATGTTAACCTTGATAAAGCACAACTTCCGAAATCTTACAGTCTTTGAATTGGGGTATGCTGGGTATAGTTGGATGTTTAGACTTATCTGCATGCCTCCAGTCCAAAGAAGTTGGTGTTAGGGTGGCTCAAGGCATGGGTAAGGAGTGGCCCTTTCATGAATGGTGGAAGAACTCTGAAGGTCATTCCCAAGACATCATTGGGTGAAGTTTGGGGGGAATCATCACACTTTTGCTTTAGCATATTCAAATCTCCTTCTCATATTTGCTGTCCTATTACAATTCTCGCTCTCACATTAGGCCATGCCAGTAATGTTGGGATACACAATTAGCCAGCGTTCCAACCTTCTTAGTAGTGATCAAATGTCTCCCATCAATCTTAGCATTGTCTTTCCATGGTCCTAGGTCAGTGATGGCAAACCTTGGCACCCCAGACGTTTTGGAACTATATTTCCCATGATGCTCAACTTCACTGCAGAGTGCATGAGCATTATGGGAATTGTAGTTCCAAAACATCTGGGGCACCAAGGTTCGCCATCACTGTCCTAGGTCATCACTCCCTTAGGCAGCAAAGGATAAGTCCCGGTTCACACTGATGTGGTGCGAATGGGGAGCAAATTTAGAGTAGTACAAGGTGCAAATTTGCAGTGCAAATTTTTTTATATTGCCCTGCAAATTCTGCTTAGCATGTGTAGATTCAATGCAAATTTAGTGCAAATTTGTGAGGGGAGTGGTCAGATCTACAAATGTAATTCTCTATAAAATCTAGGCAAAAAAAATAATTCGCAGTGATGTGAACCCTGGACTGCGATTTCAAACCGGTCCCATAAAAGTCTATGAAGCTGAAATTCGCGCCGCTCTGCATTAAACTCACACAGGACCCTTGTTTGAACCTGATCAAATTTGCACCGCATATATGTGAACAGCCTTCATTGAAAATAATGTTTTTTTTACATGACATGCAAATCTATGTTTTTCGAATCCCATCTGTTCCGCATAGAATTCTTATAAGTTTGAACTGGCACTGAATGGATATTATCCACTTGCTTAGTGTAGCCACCTCATTATTCTATGGTGGCAGTCTGACACTACCATCTGATCCTTCTTCATTCCCCTAAGGACTGATACTTCACCTCCTACCTGTACAGGTTCTTTAATTATAAGGTTGGGGCACAGTGACACACAAATATTCCTCTTCTTGCTGAAAAATGTTTACTGAATAACTTCAAAGCTTTCCATATTTTTCATGTTCATCGTGTTAACAAAGTAAGGCTCTTGTTGGGATAACGAGGACATTGCTGGCCTTTGGTCAGTGCAAATTATGAAATGTAAATACAGGCATACCCCGCTTTAAGTACACTCACTTTAAGTACACTCGCGAGTAAGGACACAGCTTGTTCAGCTTGGCATGACACTACTCCCGGTTTTCAACATTGGCGTCTGTAGGAAATCTTGGTCAGCTTGACATGGCACTGCTCCCAAACCATAAGTGACAGGGATACCAAACTTAGGGAGCACCGAGAGGGTACCCAGGACTACAACATATCATGTTTGTGGCTGGCCAGCTTGACTAGGTAATCTACTATGTCATAGTCCTGGATCCCCTTAACATGCTCCCCAAGCTCGGTGTCCTTGTCACATGGTTTGGGAGCAATGCCATGTCAAGCTGACCAAGATTTCCTATGGAGCTAGTGTATTTACATGCATTGAGAAATGAAAAAAGGTATTGCTTCACTTTAAGTACATTTTCGTTTTACATACATGCTCTGGTCCCATTGTGTACTTAAAAGTGGGGTATGCCTGTACTTGCCTTGTCAATTCAGTCTTTTAGCACAAAGAAATTAATCTTTTAGCAAACCACCCAATGCTCCACCAAGGAATGGGAAACTCTACCTGTCACTTGTATGGCAGGTTTAACCACTTAAGCCCCGGAAGATTTTACCCCCTTCCTGACCAGGGCCTATTTTGCGATTCGGCACTGCGTGACTTTAACGGACAATTTTGCGGTCGTGCGATGCTGTACCTAAACAAATTTGACGTCCTTTTTTTCCCACAAACAGAGCTTTCTTTTGGTGGTATTTGATCACCTGTGCGATTTTTTGATCATGCGCTATAAACAAAAAAAGAGCGTCAATTTTGCAAAAATAACAATATTTTTCACATTTTTTATTTGAAATTCCCCCCCAAAAAATGTAAAAATCAAAATTTTTTAACATTTTCGGCCAATTTGTTTTATGCTACATATGTTTGGTAAAAAAAATCGCAAAAAGCGTATTTTGATTGGTTTGCGCAAAAGTTATCGCGTTTACTAACAAAGGGAAAGATTTTTGTAATTTTTGTTGTTTTTTTTTTATAACGCGTAATGGCGGCTATCTACGTTTTTTTTGCGGTACTGCGACATTGCGGCGGACAGATCGGACCCTTGACTGACATTTTTGACACTTTTTGGGGTTACCAGTGACATTTCTACAGTAATCAGTGCTATAAATATGCACTGTTACTGTAAAATTACACTGGCAGTGAAGGGGTTAACTTTATTTGAGAGGGAGGGCTGTGTGTGTCCCTAGGGGCGTGATTCTAACTGTGATTGGCTGTGGCTTGAGGTGTAGGAACAATGATCAACGGTCCTACATAGTAGAACCGTATGATCACTGTTTCTACATCGGGGAAAATGGCAGACGGCTTGTTTACATTAGCCGCCTGCCTTTCTCCCTCTCCCCGACGATCGCCGAGTGACCGGCGGACGTTGCTGGTCTTTGGTCAGTGCAAATTATGAAATGTAAATACTTTTTTGTCAATTAAGTCTTTCAGCACAAGGAATTTAATATTTTACGAAACCACCCAATGCTCCACCAAGGAATGGGAAACTCTACCTGTCACTTGTATGGCAGGTTTAAAGTCTCCAAATACAGGCGGTCCCGGGGTTACAAACATGATAGGGACTGTAGGTTGGTTCTTAAGTCGAAATGTTTGTAAGGTGGAACAGGTAGATTTTTTAAGTGTAGCTCCAGCCAAAAGAATATTTTTTTAAGTTTTTTGAATGGCTTAGAGAAGGGTAAACACCCCTGTACCATTTGTTTTTCTGTCTGTACCCCTGTTCAGAAGATTTCACCTCACTTTCTGTCCCTATGAGAACCGGATTTTGAAAAATTTGGGTTGTTGTGGAAACAAGGATTGGTGATAAAGCTTCAGTGGAGACACTTTTTTCCCATGAGAACTCTTACAGGAGTGAATTTCCCTTCCTAGGGGGAGATTTCTCCTCAATTCCTGTTGTATCTCTCCATTTGTAAGTAGGAGTCGTTTATAGGTCAGATGTTTGTAACCCGGGGACCGCCTGTAGTTTTCTAATATCTTCAAAGAGTTTTAAAACTGATGAATTTCTCCATCCTCTGGAAGTTCTCAGTTTTCTTTTAGGAGAACAGAAGAAGCCTGACTGTCCCCAGTGATACTCAGAATTAGCACATCACTGGATACTCTCTGGATCAGGGATTCCCAAACTACGGCCCTCCAGTTGTTCAGGAACTACAATTCCCATCATGCCTAGTCATATATGTGAATGTCAAAGTTTTACAATGCCTCATGGGATATTTAGTTCTGCAACAGCTGCAGGACCGTAGTTTTGGAATCCCTGCTCTGGATGATTATGGTCCATTTATATTGTTGATCAAGTAGAGTTTTTATCAGTATTTCTAGTCATCTGGTTAGATGCATAGTGGTTCCCTTCAGTTTGCAATTGCAGATCTCTGGATTGCTGATAAGTATAGAGAACAATATTATGTTGTGAAGATCTTGCAGTCATTTCCACTCTCACAGCCCATTCTTTTTGAATAAACATTTTCAGTGACTATTGAATACAGCAGTTGTTCGGCAGCGAAGGAAGACCTTGCTGTTAGTTCAGTGAGTACTGCATTGTACAGCATTGCAGTATCTTCCAGAAACAGTGAACTGCTCCAGCCAGGCTTACGACATGCACCAAAATATGTGGTCAAATGAAGGGAAAATTTACTGATATTATACATTTCCTTGGAAAAAAAACAAAAAATAACACAATAAAATGCATGTTAAAAATACAGTATATATATATTGGTGTAGTACAGAAAATGTTTGACGTTTTCTTAGCTGTAGTTAAATTCCCGTATATCAGCACCGAGTATTTTGGAGAGACAGAATACAGAGAATATAGAAAAAAGGAACAGACGGACATAAAGACACATGGATAGACAGATGACAATATTGAGGTAGATAGATAGATAGATAGATAGATAGATAGATAGATAGATAGATAGATAGATAGATAGATAGATAGATAGATAGATAGATAGATAGATAGATAGATAGATAGATAGATTCATGGTTAACATAATAGATATATGGTCATCGATAGATATAGACTTATATTTGTCAAGAATAAATAGATAGATACGATAGATGGATAGATGGAAAGATGGATAGATGGATAGATGGATAGGTAGATAGATAGATAGATAGATAGATAGATAGATAGATAGATAGATAGATAGATAGATAGATAGATAGATAGATAGATAGATAGATAGATAGATAGATAGATAGATAGATAGATAGATAGATAGATAGATAGATAGATAGATAGATAGATAGATAGATAGATAGATAGATAGATAGGTTCATGGTTAACATGATAGATAAAAGGTCATTGATAGATATAGACTTATATTTGTCAAGAATAAATAGATAGATAGATAGATAGATAGATAGATAGATAGATAGATAGATAGATAGATAGATAGATAGATAGATAGATAGATAGACATCAACAGATAATAATGATGAATAGTAATATAGTTACAAAACCTTTGATAGATAGTTAGGTAGGTTCATAATTGACATGATAAGTAACAGATGATAGATACAGAACAGATTTATATTTTATAGATAGATAGATAGATAGATAGATAGATAGATAGATAGATAGATAGATAGATAGATAGATAGATAGATAGATAGATATATAGATAGATAGATAGATAGATAGATAGATAGATAGATAGATAGATAGATAGATAGATAGATAGATAGATAGATAGATAGATAGATAGATAGATAGATAGATAGATAGATAGATAGATAGATAGATAGATAGATAGATTAACCCATACAAGTTAGCTTTTCATACATAGTAATCAATGCAGTAAAATTCTCTTGGTTCCTATGTTTTTCTTTCCACACGCACTTTTTATCAGCCACTATCTGTTTCATATTAATTCTTGCTCTGGATTTTAATTTGCCAAAACTGAGCTTCAAACTGCTATCTGAGATGTTTGGGTGAATGTGGATGTAAAACATTAATTATGAATCAGGACACAATTTGGCCTTAAGTAAAACTTGCATGCATACTAAAGTTGGAGACCAGGCAAGCTTCATCTTCATTAATTAGCCGGCCCTCCATTTTTCCAATCGCATTTTAATCATTTTTAATTAAAAACACGTATTTTCTTTTTTTGCTAAAGTTAATATGATCAAAATATTACCTTAAAGTGTAATGACTTTGGCCTGGCACAGATTTTCATAGCTCATGAAAATTAAAGCCCTCTACTCGCCCTAATTAAACATTCCCTTTTTGTCTCTCCTTTTATTTTTAGCACCAGCCTGAAGGTTTGTTATGTCATCATGGGAATGGTTGTGGATCTTCTTATAAATGAGCAGAATTTCTCAGGATTGCAGGCAGTGCTCTATTTAAAGAAGGAAATATCCCACAAGGTGTCAAAGATAAAAAGAACTGATAGAAAAAAAAAATAATCCTACATTGGAGTAACACACGGTATAATAGACTGATGCAGCAGTACAAGGAGGTGGCTTAGGTGAGCTTAAAATGAAATTCTTAATCTGGTGAGAAAATCAAGACTATGGCAAGATGTTTGCAAAACAAAAGCAACCAGGATTTTAGCAAACAGTATTGCAATTCTGTTCTATAGATTCTGTGCTGCATTCTTCCACTGCAATTCACTGGCTAACATTTTTGGACATAAGTATCTGATCTTATGCACACAGAAGTACTAAGAAATTAAATATGTCTACCATAAAAAAAAAAAATGTTGTGGCTGAAGAACCACAGTTGTAAGTCCCTGTAATCATGTGAAAGCCAATGCTTCTTTGCTCAGCGTTTGCATAAATGAGATAATTTCCCCAGTGTGACACCTCTGCGTTCAGTAAAATATGTTGAATGTATCTTAGCAGTTAAACAGCAATGCAGCATTTAAACAACTACAGAGGCATACAGCCATTTACTTCTATGGTCAGCTGTACACCCAACCTGTGGCTCCCCACCTTTAGGAAATTACATGTTTTATAAGCTGAGCATATTTTATGCCTAAGAATGTCCTTGTGCATGCAGACTAAAGTGGGAAATTCTGTCTTTACTATAGCTGTATGACTATTCCCAGTGCTGTAACAAGAAAACACAGAGGTACCTACAAATGCAAAAAAAAAAAATGGCGCGTCGACCTAGCGCATTATCCTCAATATTGGCTTTATTGTTAACCACTTAAGCCCCGGAAGATTTTACCCCCTTCCTGACCAGGGCCTATTTTGCGATTCGGCACTGCGTGACTTTAACGGACAATTGCGCAGTTGCGCGACGCTGTACCTAAACGAATTTGGCATCCTTTTTTCCCCACAAATAGAGCTTTCTTTTGGTGGTATTTGATCACTTGTGCGATTTTTTGATCATGCGCTATAAACAAAAAAAGAGCGTCAATTTTGCAAAAATAACAATATTTTTCACATTTTTTTATATGAAATTCCCCCCAAAAAAATGTAAAAATCTAAATTTTTTAACATTTTAGGCCAATTTTTTTTTACCATATGTTTGGTAAAAAAAAATCGCAAAAATCGTATTTTGATTGGTTTGCACAAAATTTATTGCGTTTACTAACAAAGGGAAAGATTTTTGTCATTTTTGTTGTTTTTTTTTAACGCGTAATGGCGGCGATCTGCGATTTTTTTGCGGGACTGCGACATTGGGGCGGACAGATCAGACCCTTGACTGACATTTTTGACACTTTTGGGGTTACCAGTGACATTACTACAGTAATCAGTGCTATACATATGCACTATTACTGTAAAAATGACACTGGCAGTGAAGGAGTTAACTGTATTGGAGAGGGAGGGGTTAAGTGTGTCCTAGGGGCGTGCTTCTAACTGTGATTGGCTGTGGCTTGATGTGTAAGAACAGTGATCAACATTCCTACATAGTAGAACCATTTGATCACCATTCTTACACAGGGGAGAACTGACAGGCGGCTTTGTTTACAATAGCCGCCTGCCTTTCTCCCGCTGTCACGGACGATCGCGAGTGCCCGGCGGACATCGGGTCCGCCGGGCACACGCGCGGGGGGGTCCGTGACTGAGCGGGAGCGCGCATCTGGCGGCGCGCGCTTGCTCCCAAAACCCTTACAGGCTAGCGACGTAGCCCTACGTCGCTCTGCCTGTGAGGGGCTGACTGCCGACGTAAATAGTCGTGCGGCAGTCGGCAAGTGGTTAAAACATAAAAATGGCTACTCCCAAACACAGGTGAAAATCAATCATATCGAACCAGGTGGAAGGAAGAGGCGTATGCCTCGAAACGCGTCAGCCATCATCCAAATAGGACAATGGAAAATCGTATGGACTACTCCTGATACTCAAGTTCTTGAGTTTGATATGATTGATTTTCACCTGTGTTTGTGAGTAGCCATTTTTATGTTTTAACAATAAAGCCAATATTGAGGATAATGCGCTAGGTCGTGGCGCCCTTTTTTGTGTTTTTTATTTGCAGTACTGTTTGACTGCCCAAGTCCTTTAGGGCAGCAAGACCGCAGCCATCCGAGACGCCATTTGCAAAGTCCAGTGGGAAGAGCAGTTCGGGAGACTTGTTGTCTGAGCGCAGGAGAAAGGTGGTTTATTCACCTTATTTTGTTTGGAGCAGTAACTACAAATGCTTTGAGATATCTTCAGAATTTTGCAAGAGCCCCGAAACCCAGGGTGCTTTACAGTGCTTGTATTAATCTTAGTTAGGAAATCAGCACTTTGCCATGACTAATGGCACTTTTCCACTGCAAGTACCGGCTCGGCTCTACTTGGCCCTGCTTGGCCCTGCTTGGCCTGGTTTGCTTTTCCACTGCCGGTACTGCATGGTACGGTGTTGGAGCGGTTCGGTTCGGTACGGTACGGTATGGTTTGCTTTTCCACTAAAGTAGTACTAAAGTTAAGTGGGTGGGATAACAACGATTCTCTGACCAATCAGTGGCTAGTAGTGACTGCATGCAACGGATTGTGGGATATGGTACCGGCATGGTACCTTTTGGAACCACAATCGAGGTGGTACTGTTTTTGAGAGCCGTACCGTTCGGTTCTATGCAGTGAAAAAGCGCCGCCGTACCGTACCGTACCGAACCGTTCCTACACCGTACCATGCGGTACCAGCAGTGGAAAAGCACAAAAGCGAGCCGAACCGTTTGGTTCCATGCAGTGGAAAAGCGCCATAAGGCACCCCAGATGTAATCCTCAAACTAATCTTAACCCCTAATCAACCCAATCCCCCTTTACGCCAACTCTGTAGAAAAAAAGCCAAAACACAATTGTTGGAGTAAAATTTGGCCGTAACGGCCATTTATTAAAACCAAACAAAATTTAACAAACATTCCTTAAAACAGGAACCACAAATAATAATACAATAACAAGAAACATGAGGTTGCCAATCTTTGGAGGCACCAAGTATCAATTATCAACTTTGTATCCGCGTAACTACTTAAATGGTCCCCAGCCACACCACACCAGCTCGGGGACGACCTCAACATTCTGCATATACCTCACAATTTTAACCTACCAGTTAAACCACCATTAACTGGCATTCCACAGGTGACTCCATACCTTAGATGGCTCCCTAAACTGATAAGCACAGCAGATTTTTTAACGCCTCCAAAGACCCCAACCGCCAAATCATGAAGACCAAATATAGAAGCATAAATCCAATGTATGGGCGGGCGGGCGTGAATGTTCCTCCCCACGTGCTTCACGGAATGCTGTGAAAATGTGCTGCCCTCTCCAAGACCACCCTACCAGTCCCTCCCACAGGCTAAATAAAAACCCCTAATTGGGTAGAAGACTGTTTGAACTTTGCCCAAACTTTTTTAACCCTATCTCTCCTGCTTACACTGCCTACCTAGTTATGCAAGCCCTGTGCTTATTTTTTTTTGCTTCGGGCTGTACTTTCCCATCTTCTTCATCTCTCTGGTGGTTTTATTATGATGTGCAGCCCCGTGAATCAGTGCTGGTGCAATAGGGCATGGGCTAAAAAAATCACCTGGCGTTGGTATTTGTACAATAGATTGCCCTTGATTTTAGCAATCCTGGGATGTTGGAAAGACCCTTCCATATGACTATTCATTTCAACAACAATCCTTCCATAAGAATTTACAGTGTGTGCATAAATATATTTTAGACGTGTTACCAACCTGTTAAAACTTCACATGTGTAGACCTTCAAGAGTCTTGAGGCTGCCACTGGGAGCCATCTTGGACGTGATGCCAACAGCCCCAGCAGACTCAGAGTGAGCAAGTGATACGTTTTTCCCCTTTGATCCTACCCTTGTAGCTAAAAAAAAAAAACAGTATGTAGGGAGATGAGAGGCAGCACAAATAGTAGTTAGACATTACCAGAAGAAGAGAGAGCTATGACATGGCAAAACTGTGACTTGTAAAATATATTCCACTCTTTCTGGAGTGGTCCAATTCCATAGCAAGTTCAGTAAATCATTTAATTGTACTTTTTGTAAACAAAATATATTTTCTAATAATTATTGTTAAAAGGTTTACCACTTGCTGGTCTTCAGAGGCACTAGAGACATAGGCAGGGCCTCACAGATGTCCCCTGGGAAGGCGACATCAACAGTGTCTTCCAGGAAGATCTTATTTCTTAAGTGTGGGATCCCTTACAAATGAGTGTATTGCTGCACGGCACATGCATAAGGTTAGGTGCATTACATCATGCACCACATCTGGCACATGTGTCATACGACATTTCAATTGTCTATAAAAATATATTTTTTTTTCCTTAGCAGTGTAATGTGGTGCATGACATCATGCGCCTCTTCTCGTGCATGTACCGTACAGCATGTCAGACATCTGTTAAAAAGAGCCCTTCTTTTTCCCAGCAGTGCATGCAGTAATGCAATTGTGCGTCACGGGGTGCATGACATCATTGGTGGGTTGGCAGAGAAGAAGGAAGAAACTGGTCGCTGATGACAATTTTTTTAATTAAAATGTCAGCACAGGTCCAACAAGGAACATTGAGGAGGAGGCAGGTAAGTACTCCTAATTGCAAAGAATAGGCAGGTAAGTACTGCTAACTTTATTAGTTTTATTTAACCACTTGCCGACCGCCGCCCGACTATATACGGCGGCGGTCAGCCCCTCCCAGGCAAAGTGACGTATATACGTCACTAGCCTGGGAGCCAATAGGGGGCGAGCGTGCGCCGCCGGAGCCCGCTGTCCACCGATGTCCACCGGTCACTCGCGATCGCCGGGTGGAGAGGGAGAAAGGCAGGCGGCTAATGTAAACAAAGCCGCCTGTCACTCTCCCCTTTGTAAAAGCACAGATCACTCGGTCCTGCTAAGTAGGACCGTTGATCTGTGCTGTTGCACACACAGCCACATCCCTGCACAGAATCACGCCCCTAGGGACACACTTAACCCCTCCCTCTCCAATAAAGTTAACCCCTTCCCTCCCAGTGTCATTTTTACAGTAACAGTGCATATGTATAGCACAGATTACTGTAGTAATGTCACTGGTACCCCCAAAAGTGTAAAAAATGTCAGTCAAGGGTCCGATCTGTCCGCCGCAATGTCGCAGTCTCGCAAAAAAAACGCAGATCGCCGCCATTACCCGTTAAAAAAAAAAACAACAAAAATGACAAAAATCTTTCCCTTAGTTAGTAAACGCAATAACTTTTGCGCAAACCAATCAAAATACGCTTATTGTGATTTTTTTTTACCAAACATATGTAGCAGGAAACAAATTAGCCAAAAATGTAAAAAAAATTTGATTTTTACATTTTTTGGGGGGGGGGGAATTTCATATAAAAAAATTTGAAAAATATTGTTATTTTTGCAAAATTGACGCTCTTTTTTTTGATTATAGCGCATGATCAAAAAATCGCACAGGTGATCAAATACCACCAAAAGAAAGCTCTGTTTGTGGGAAAAAAAGGATCTCAAATTCGTATAGGTACAGTGTCGCACGACTGCGCAATTGTCCGTTAAAGTCACGTTAAATACCCCCTGGTCAGGAAGGGGGTAAAATCTTCCGGGGCTTAAGTGGTTAATAGAATGTACTGTAGAATGTATTCATTTGTTTAGGCAGGTTTAATAAAGTGTAAGTTCAGAAACGGGGGAACTAACACCCTACATCCTCCCCATCCCCCGCTGTATTTAACTCCGTAGATGATGAACTCAAAGCGACCACGTGCCAGCCCTGACCACTCAGAATCACTCTGATCCATTCCGAAAGCTCTCTAGAAAAAAAGAGGAAGAAGAGTGGGGATTTAAATACTCCAGACAGCTCCACCAGCTGAATGGGCACTAACAGCTATTATTCACCCATTGAGGGGCAGCAGGGACCGGGAAGTAGGGAAGGGCTAGGGGGAAAAGGTGAACTAACGCTTTAGGATTTTATGAAGGGAGGAGCCGCTTTAAAGCAGAGATGATCAACTGGGTAAATGTAGGGGCCTGTATGACTTTTTGTGTAAAACATTGAAGTAATATGTAGTATTAAGATATCGAGTAGATTTGCACTTTTCAGAAACATTGCTTGATGCTCCTTTAATCAAAGCAAATGCCATCCAGAGCACCCTGCTTATTTTTTGGAACTTGAGGATTAAAGGAAAGAGGGGCTTTAGCTTTTTTATTTATTATATCATTTTGTTTTTCTTCTTCACAGGGGTTTTGAGTCTGGTTAGAGGATACCTAACACAGCTCCCTCTGCAGTAACAGGTCTGTGCTAATTGTGATCTATTGCTGGCTTTAATCATGTTGGGCACCAGAGCCTTAAAAGTTTGGTCTGCCCCAGCAGTGATATTTTCATTTTTTTGTATATACTGGAGAGGTAAACCACATGATATTTATAATATATAGAGCATCTCTGCTCTCCGTGCTGGATTTTTTATTTTATTTTATAAGATGAAGAATGTAACATGAGGAGCAGGAACAGAGGAGGTGGGCAAGAACACCCACAGGAAAACTCCAAGGTGGGTGGGAACACTCAGTAGATTTTTTTTTTTACTTTTAAGTAAGGATCTAGGTTCATCTTTAGCTTACAAAGTTACGTAGTCGGTAAGGTTGAAAAAAGACACCAGTTCATCCAGTTCAACCTGTGGTGTATGAGTGTGCTTGTGTTTATGTCAATAGTAAATCGTATATCCCTGTATGTTGTGGTCTTTAAGGTGCCTATCTAATAGTTTTTTTTAAACTATCGATGCTCCCCGCTGATACCACTTCTTGTGGAGAAGCCTGTCATGTACTAGGACCCCCAGGTCCTTTTCCATCCTAGATTCCCCTAGAGGTTCTCCCCCTAGCAAATAACGTGTTTGTATTTTAGCACCCAAATGCATTACTTTACATTTTTCAACATTAATCCTCATTTGCCACGTAGTTGCCCAACCCATTATTTTATTTAGGTCTTCTTGTAAGGTTTCTACATCCTGCGCAGAAGTTATGGCTATGGCCCTGCTTATGCTTGGTATTATCCACGAATATTGAGATTTAGCTATTTATCCCAACCTCTATATAGTTTATGAATAAATTAAACAGAATTGGAATAAATTAAACCGCTCGTGTAAATTTACTTACAGTTGATTGACTCACTACCTCTGCTGAAGTCTGTTGTTTCAAGCATCCCCTGCCCTTTTAATAAACTAATATTTTCTAAGGTTAGTTTTGAACTTTGTTAACCCAGTATCCTGTCCTGCTAAGGCTACAGGAACAGGCAAATAATTAGACCAAGGAGAAAAACAAGTACTGTTGATTGTTGTTGGCACTTCATTGAGAAGGTAGCTGCTATAGACAGAAAAGCTTACGCTTCTTCCTTTATAGTTAGGTCCTAAGTCTGCCTCCGCTTGCATCTGTTGGCCTTTCCACATTATCTCTGCTTTACATAACAGTGCTCACAGCTGTCCTGTCTGGCTGTTAATCCTTGGATATACCTTGGTTGTTTCTATTATCTATTGATCATATTCCTCTTCATTCTGCTCCCACCAGCCCAGCTCTCCTAATCCTGACCAGCAGTTTACTTTTGGTCCTGCTGCTGATAATATTCATACAGAGCCCCAAATTTGACAAAATACCATCCAAGTTTCAGTTTATATTAAGTTATATACATCACCTTCTCAACGCAAAACATGTTGGCCACCCTTTTGATTGTTCATCTGACCCAACAGGAATAAAGTATCTGGACTATTGAGCAGGGGTTAGCATCTCAATTCTTATTCATATGTTTCCTTATCCATTTGTATCTGTTTGCCTTTCCACATTGTCCCTGCTTTATATTCTCTTTTAACAATGGCCTCAGATGTCCTCCATGGCTCTTAATCCATGGATACCCCCTGGTGATTTCTATTATCTATTGGTCATCCTCTTCTCACCTCTGCTCCTAGCCCCCATGTTAAGTGGGGTACACACTAGTAGAAAATCTGCCGAAAATTCCCATCCGAGGTAAAATCGTACGATTTTCGGCTAGTGTGTACACAACTTTCAGCAGCCGATGCCGACATTTTCAACGAAAAAAAACGGAGGGACAAACACCAAAATTTTTTTCATCCGTCCCCAGACGACCAATTTTCGTTCAATGTGTATGCAGTACGTCCGTGAAAAATCGGATACGAAAGACCACGCATGATCTGAAGTTGCTGACAACCCGGAAGTCTAGGAACAAATGTGCCAAAAAAAAGAAAAATTGGACGAGAAATTTCGTGAACATTTATGCACTGTCGACTAAAAACGGTAATGAACGCTGAGAAGACAGAGAAAAATCGGAGGATATTTCGTCCGATTTTCGTCAAGTGTGTACGGCCCATTAGAAGTGTCCAGTTTTACTTCGGAGGATATTTCGTCCGATTTTCGTCAAGTGTGTACGGCCCATTAGGGGTGTCCAGTTTTACTAACCCTGACCCGCAGTATCCTTTCGTTATGCTGCTGACAAGATTAATACAAATACTCACATTTCAGAAAATAACATTCAAGTTTCAGGTAATATTCAGTCCTAGATTGTCTTCTATTGCAAACCCTGATGAAAGGAGAATTTTTGGTGCCCTGAAAATGCATCAGCTACCCTATTGAATGTTCAACTGACCTGACTGGAATAAAGTATCTGGGCTATTGCACAATAGTTTGGCACTTCAATTCCTATTCCTATTTTCACTATTCATTTGTATATTTTATCTTCTGCTTTGCCTCTTCTTGATTTTTTTTAAACATTGGCCTCAGCTGTCCTTTCTGGCTCCCACAATCCTTGGAAACCCATTGGTGAATTCTTTTTGTCCTGACAGCAGCATTCTCTGCACCACTGTTGCCTTGTAAACCTTCCCTCATTTTGAAAACACATGCTGTATTTTGTATGCAGCCCAAAATGGGTAGTGTAATACACAAATAGCTTTAAAGATATGTGGAAATAAAATAATACTTGTATTAACCAACCATTACAATGCTAATATGTGCTCCTGGACCCAATTATCTAGTTTTAATGCCACTAAACAATCAAATGTGCCAATTCACCATGAGCAATGGAATGGAACTATTCATTAGTCCAATTCCAGAAATATAATTGGTGGAAAAATTAGCAGTGCTGTTTAAAAAAGAGGTATATTTATGATGCACTGATATATTGTATACTGATGGTAAACTCAGCAATAACACCTAAAAGTGCAGCGGGCAAAGTTGAACTGTAATAATAATTGGCAGCTGGCAACACCTTGAGAAAGGGCAGCAGACGTTCTGCTTTGAAGACACAATAGAGCACAATACCTAAAGCCAAACGTAACCACTTTAATACCAGCATGATACATCCCCTTACTGTCCAGACCATCTTTCAGTTTGCTGTGATATTTTGACTGACAACCACTAAGTCCTGAAAGACTGTACCCACATGGATTTTATATCATTTTTTGAGACATATATAGCTTTCTTTTAGTGGCATTTAACAACCACTTATTAAATGTTTTATTATATAAAAGAAAAACACTGGAATGAGCATATATTATTTTGTTTGTGTGGATGTGCTGACTGCATTTTACAATGGCTGTAATCAGAAGCTGGTACTAACTGTAATCAGGTACTGGTACTGGCTGTAATTTGGTATTGATTGTTATAAGGCACTGGTACTGGCTGTAATCACACATTGGTACTGGCTGTAATAAGGTACTGCTACTTGCTGTAATCGGGTACTGGCATTGGCTGTGATCTGGTATTGGTTGTTTTAAGGCAATGGTACTGGCTGTAAACAGACACTGGTACTGGCTGTAATTTAGGCACTGGTACTGGCTGTAATCAGGCACTGGTACTGGCTGTAATTTAGGCACTGGTACTGGCTGTAATCAGACACTGGTACTGGCTGTAATTTAGGCACTGGTACTGGCTGTAATCAGGCACTGGTACTGGCTGTAATTTAGGCACTGGTACTGGCTGTAAACAGACACTGGTACTGGCTGTAATCAGGCACTAGTACTGGCTGTAGTCAGACACTGGCACTGGCTATAATCAGACACTGGTACTGGATGTAATCAGACACTGGTACTGGCTGTAATCAGGCACTAGTACTGGCTGAAGTCAGACACTGGTACTGGCTATAATCAGACACTGGTACTGGATGTAATCAGGCACTGGTACTGGCTGTAATCAGACACTGGTACTGGCTATAATCAGACACTGGTACTGGATGTAATCAGGCACTGGTACTGGCTGTAATCAGGCACTGGTACTGGCTGTAATCAGGCACTGGTACTGGCTGTATTCAGACACTGGTACTAGCTATAAATAGGCACTGGTACTGGCTGTAATCAGGCACTGGTACTGGCTGTAATTAGACACTGGTACTAGCCATAATCTGGCACTGGTACTGGCTGTAATCAGGCACTGGTACTTGCTGTAATTAGACACTGGTACTAGCCATAATTAGGCACTGGTACTGGCTGTAATCAGGCTATGGTACTGGCTGACAGTGGCACTAGTACTGACTGTAATGTGATACTGACTGGCACTGGTACTGGCTGGCACTGGTACTGGCTGACACTGGCAGTAGTCAGACACTGGTCCTGGCTGATATTGGTACTGATTGTATTTAGGCCCTGGCATACAGGAACACTAGCTTTGATTGAACTCTAGCTCTCTCCTCCTTCTCACTATTTGCTGCCATTGTTTACCTAATTGGCCACAACAATCACATGGTACAGAGCCACTTTCATTGGCTTTGTACCATTTTTTGCACTGGTTCCCTTAGTTCCCATTTTAAGCATCCCTCAGATACACATATTACATACAGAACAGCTATATGTGCCAGCTTTTTAGGTTTTTGAGTAGGTTTATAGTTTTAACGTGGAACACTTTGAGACAGCACAGAAAGTTCAAACAAAATGTAGACCTAATAGCTAGCCACAGCTTAAAGCCATTAAAGATATATTGGCTGTCTTAGAAAAAGGAAGTCTTAAGATTCAAAGTAAAATAGCCATATTGCGGGGATAACATCCCTTAGACCAGGAAGTTACTTTAAGGGTTCCAATATTTTAAAAATGTTGAGAAATCTGGAGTAGGGAATGTCTGAAACCATTGACAGATTTTTTTCTTTGCTGACTGTATTCCATTTAGAAGATTTCCCCTCGCTTCCTGTCAAGAGACACAATAAGAAGTGAATAGAAATCCCCCCCCCCCCCCAAAGTGAGGGGAATCTGATGTTAGACAATAGTTGCCACATTTTTTATTTCCTATCACTTTTTGTCTGGATGACATTGGTCACCATGAGAAACAGAGAGGCCGAATATCCCCAGAGGGAATAAATACAGCAATATAAACCTGAGAGAAGTTCTAACTCTTCCCTGTTCTATGCAAAATGAAAATAAAACTTTTTGACTATAGATGTTTACCTGTATATCTGTTCAGTCATATCCAACTCTATGGGGCAGCTGTTTGGGCACCATGTTTGTGTAGCGCTACTCCCATGGGAGCTGCTGAGTGTGGGTTCCCCTGGGTTACCATTAGCAACAGTAGAACATTCTGACATATTTCAAAGTGTTTTTACCTCAGACAAGTACCAGTCCAGTTTCTTTGGTTTTTAGGTTTTATTAGGAATTTGGATAGGAGAAGGGATGAGTGGGATAATCCAACTGAACTGAACTATGGACAATAGGCTGGGACGATATAGAAAATGCTGATTGACGCTGGTTAACGCTGACTGACGCTGGTTAACACTGATTGAGCAAATCACGGCTAGGCCGCTATCTTTACTTTGCCTTTGCTGTGAAAGAGTCCTGTTAGCTTCCTGAGGTACTCCTTTCCTGAGGTAGCTATACTTTAGAGTAGACTGTACTGCTGAGCAACTTCAGGGCCCTTCCTGGTGCCCCCTTTATCCCTATCTTTAGGGCTTTACTACTTGGCACCCCTTTACTGTAACAATCTGGGTTAGCTGGCTCCTTGATCCCCTTGACCTCTCTGGAGGTCTCCTACCTAGGAGGGTGCTACATATGATACACTTGAATTTTACTATATGCAGCCTTTTCCCACAGGATTTTCGTGGCAGAGGTTAACAGGTCTTTTCTGAACCCTCCCTGACTGCTCAGCTTTGGACTGGCATACAGAATGTGGTGACATATGTGCTTAGCCAATTTGTGCACGCATACTAGAGCCAATTTAGTCAGGAGTCAATTAACCTACCTGTCAGGTCACCTGTGGCCAGGTGACAACTGCACCCTGTTGGGGACAGGGGTGGGCAATTACATGGCAGATGAGGTTTAATGTTGAAAAATGTAAAGTAATGCACTTGGGGGCCAGAAACCAGAAAGCAAGCTACTCACTAGGGGGGGAACCTCTGGGTGAGTCTAGGATGGAAAAGGACTTGGGGGTACTGGTAGACAACAAGCTTGGCAGTGGCATGCAATGCCAAGCCGCCGCAAGCAAAGCCAACAGAATACTGGGATGTATAAAAAAGGGGATTCACTCCAGATATAAAGAGATTATTCTCCCACTCTACAAGACTCTGGTCCGGCCACATCTGGAGTATGCTGTCCAGTTCTGGGCACCGGTCCTCAGGAAGGATGTGCTGGAATTGGAGAAAGTCCAGAGAAGGGCAACAAAAATAATTAGGGGAATGGAGGACATCAGCTATGAGGAAAGACTACAAGCACTGAACCTTTTCTCTCTGGAGAAAAGACGATTGAGGGGGGATATGATATCAATGTACAAATACTGTACTGGTGACCCGAGCATAAGGAACAAACTATTCAGAGATAGGAGATACAATAAGACACGTGGCCACTCACTAAAACTAGAGGAAAGGCGGTTTAACCTTAAAGTGCGTAAGGGGTTCTTCACTGTAAGAGCAGTAAGGATGTGGAATTCTCTTCCACAAGCAGTCGTATCAGCAGGGAGCATCGATAGTTTCAAAAAACTAGTAGATGGACACCTTAAAGACCACAACATACAGGGGTATACAATGTACGGTTAAAAGCAAACACACACACGCATCATAGGTTGAACTGGATGGACTGATGTCTTTTTTCAACCTTACTAACTATGTAACTATGTAACTAAGGTAGTGAACCCAATAGCTGACTGCTGCGGATGGACAGGAAACGTGAGCCCAAGATTCCCCAGGGCACGGAGTCTAAGGCCCAGCAGGTGTTAACAAGGGCCTCTAATGGTGAGGATGGCCTTCGCTGCAGCTGAACCCAGGTCGCGGCCCCTGGAGTCCCCCAGGTCACGCTCCGTAGGAAGAGAGGGGAAGCAGCCACTCAGGACACAAGGGATAGTGATGGGTCAAACAGGCAGACGAGGGTAACCAAGAGACAGGCCAAAGGTCAGGGTCACAGGCAAACAGGAGTAGTCAGAGATGAGCCAAAGATCGGTACACAGCAAGGTAGATGTAGCACACGGCAGACAGGAACACAAGCTAACAGACAAAGTTGAACAGCAAAGCAGACCTGCAGTGCACTAGTTAATATAGACTTCCTGGAATGACCTGGGGTGGAGCTATACAGGGAGGAGAGACTATAAAAGGCAGCCAGAAAGAGAGTCAGGCCTCTAATGGAGACATGCAGGAGAAGGTAAGCTGCCGAACACTATTGCATGTCCATGGCACTACCAGCATATCTGTGGAGTATGGGAGGAATCAGGAGAACTTAGAAGAAACCCATGAAAACATTTCCTTGATTGCAGAAAGTAATGCTCTGGCACCCAACAGTAGCTAGTCACATTGCCAGTTATGTAAGAATTTGGTCACCTGATCTGTGCTAATACCGTGTTCCTAAACACAATCCCGCACTCACTTCCATGCCCATTACCCTGGTCTTTACTTGCTTGGGTTGCATGGATTTGTGCTGGGAAGATATGCATCTTAACCACTGACTTTATAGGCAATGGCAATTGGAACATCAAAATTGATAGTCACTGTGATCTTATTTTACATATTCCCTTTTACCACCATGCTTAAAGTAATGAAGTTGCTTGGTTGATGGTGGTATCTGCTTTTTAGGCTATGCCTTTCATTCAGCCCTGCAGTGGTTGCCACAATCCTCTACTTGTATCTAAAACTCTGTTCTACCATCCTGTATCCTGACCATCTGGTCACTGATGCCACTGTGCACTGTGCTGTAGCTGTTATTGAACTACATCCCCCAGGATGCACAGAAACAGCTGGATTGCCTCTCCCTAGTCTAATATCCAATAATTATTAACAAGCTGAACATATGTAATTACAGGAACATAATTTCTCATGCTGACATTGTAGATCTGCATAAGCAAAGAAAGGTCACATGTAAAAGTTACACAAATCAAACATCTGAGGAACAAGGCAAACAGTTGTGCTTTTGTTAGAATGTTTGCAGTGGGATGTTTTCTCAGTGTAAGCACACACCATCTTCCTCACCTGTATTTCCTGTACTTTAACATGAAATTTACATGGCTTTCACCCATAAATGTTTGTTTTAGGCTTGCTTGGCTATGATATTATCTAAGTTTTATTTTTTTTAAATTCAGCTTACCAGTTTTTTTTTGAGGACTGCATTAATGTCCCTCTAAAAAGCTGAAATTTTGCAATTTTTACATAGTTACATTAGTCCAACTTGACCAATGTAAGCACGTATGTGCCATACCTGTGGGATCCTCAGGTGTTCCTACTGCAGTAATCTCCACTAGCTTCCAGATACCATCCAGAGCAGCTGCCCTGCTGCATTATGAACACAAGAGTTTTCTTGCTCACCACAGGTCCCATCACCAGGGACATTTTTTCCTCTCAGTGACACCGTAGATGCAGAGACATTTTTCTTTCCAGTAACACCACCAACGCAAGAAATTTTTTTCCTTCCAGTGACACCACTGTCCCAGGAATAGTTTTCCTTCCAGTAACACCACCTATGCTGGGACATTTTTTTCTTTCAGTGATACCACTTGGGGGAATCAAAAATGGAGAAAGATCTGGGAGTCTTGGTTGATGATAGACTAGGCAATAGCATGCAATGTCAAGCGGCAGCTGCCAAAGCCGGCAGAATATTAGCATGCATAAAGAAAGGGATGAATTCCAGAGATAAGTCTATAATCCTTCCACTTTATAAAACTCTGGTCTGACCGCATCTGGAGTATTCTGTCCAGTTCTGGTCGCCAGTCCTCAGGAGGGATGTGTTGGAGCTGGAGAGAGTCCAGAGAAGGGCAACTAAACTAATTAGGGGATTGGAGGACCTTAATTATGAAGAGCATCTGCAATCGCTTGATTTATTCTCCCTGGAGAAGAGACGCCTGAGGGGGGACATGATAGCAATTTTTAAATATCTCAATGTGGATCTCAGCTTAGAAAAAAAGCTGTTCAGTCGAAGGGATTGCATGAGGACTCGAGGGCATACAATGCGATTAGAGGAGAAGCGTTTTAACCTCAGGCAACGTGGGGGGTTCTTTACTGTTAGGGCTACAAGATTGTGGAATTCTCTACCACAAGAGGTGGTTTCTGCGGGAAGTATGGTGGCTTTCAAAAGACTCTTAGACGTACATCTCAAGGATCAGAACATTCAGGGCTATGTTAGATGATTACAGCCACACACACCTACACAGGTTGAACTGGATGGACTATTGTCTTTATTCAACCTCACCTACTATGTAACTATGTAACTTAGGCCCCTTTCACACCGGCTTTCCGATCAGGTCCACCTGTCAGTTTTTCAGGCAGGCTTGATCAGACACTTCATTCACCTCTATGGGGCAGCACATGTCTGTCCGCTGATACCCGCTGCTATTCAATCTGATCCTGTCCGTTAAATCCAGATGGATGGTAACCCTATTTTCCATCTGTCTGGCGATTTGGATCGGATGGGATCAGAGGAAAATGCACAGGCGGTCCATTTTCATCCGATCTCCCCATTGAGGAGATTGGGGCTCTGACAGGTCCATCTCTGCACTGAGCGGAGATGGACCTCTCATCCGCCTGCTTAGTGGGGATCAACAGAGTGATCTCCCATTGAGCAAAACAGAGTCCACCTGGCGGAATGCCCGCGTGAAAGGACCCTAACACAGGGGCATTTTTTTTCCTTCCCCACTCTAGGGTCCTTTCACATGAGCGTTCTGTTTGTTTCATCAGTTCAGTCATTTTTTTTCAAAGAAAACATGGATCAGCTTACATCAGTTTCTTATCAGTTTCCCATCAGTTTTATATCAGTTGTACATCAGTTTATTTTTTTTTACATCCACCATCACTGCAAAAACTGATGCAAAGCAGACTGTTTGTCTGTTTACATGTGTTTTATGTCAGTTCCCTTTTTTTAACGGAAGAAAAATAGGGCTTTGACCTGTTCCAAAAAATCGATGTTGATGGAAGCAGATGTAAACTGATGTAAATAAATGATCATAGTTTTTTCCATAGATATATTGATGTCCGTTTTTCATCCGTCAATGGGTGGATGAAAAACAGACTAACGGAAGGGGCCTTGTCCTATATTTGTGCAATGATATTAAAGTGATTGTAAAGTCTTTTTTCCTATTAAAAGAATTAACATGTTATACTTAATTTCTCTGTGCAGTTGCTTTGCACAGGGCAGCCCAGATTCTCCTCTTCTCAGGTCCCTCCTCAGCTCTCCTGGCTCCTCCCTCCTGTTGAGTGCCCCCACAACAAGCAACTTGCTATGGGGGCACCCGAGCCAAGCTGCAGCTCCGTGTATCCATCTAGACATGGAGCTGCCATTTGGCCCTGCCCCTTCTCTCTCCTGATTAGCTGAGTTTGATTCACAGCAGCGAGAGCCAATGACACTTCTCCTTTGACTTAGCAATTCAGGAGAGAGAGTCCCGGTGGGCTGGGGAACTCATGGACATCATTGGATTGAGATGGACCTCTGTTGGTATTGGGGAGGGGGGGGGGGCTGAGGAGGTCTGCTGCACACAGAAGGCTTTTTATCTTAGTGCATAGATGCATTAGCATAAAACACCTTCTGACTTTAAAGCTCCTTTAAACTTTTGAGTTCGCTATGGTGTTTCACAAACATGGGGACTATTTTGGTGCATGCCACAAACATTGCATATATTTAAGCGCTGCTGTTAGACCCATTGCTTGCTTTACTCAGGATGGGGGGATGATGGGCAAGCTTGCTATCTTCACTCTGGACACTGGATGTCCTTGTCCCGTCACTGCAGCCACCGCACTTAAAGACTGGTAAACTGATCTACAATGAATTGGGTTTAGTCACATATAAAACAAAAGAAATTTGCATTGTGATCGTAGTAAAAAAAAAAAAAAAATATTTCCTTTTTCAATTCTCAGCAAACATTGCTTTATGATCAGTAGAAAAAAAATAACAGCCACGGGGGATTTTTTGGCATGTGGTTATTGATTCCCTTAGGAAAAGGATACATACACCACAATGTAAATATCATTTAGGGAAAAAATAATAGCTTGGTGGTCTGATTGTGGCTGCAAAGTTGATGCCATCTAATGTTTCTGGGAAATGCTATTTTTCCATGCACTTAGAACGTTGCCTGAACTGGGTTACAATTTGTATTCTGTCATACGCCTTTTTCTGCATGTCAAACGAAATCAAAGGCATGGAATGGGTGGGTGCTGTGAAATTTATTAGACAAAATATGTCAAATTGTATATGTGAATTTTTATTTGTATAGTTATTTGTTTTTCCATGCAAGATCTACTTTTTACACTTGTTAATAAAAAAAAACTCAATTGCAATAATTTAACCTATAATCATCTATATACATTGTTGCAGATTACTACTTGTTTCTGCACTAAATAAATAGCTGTTTGTTTCACCATATCCTTTAGATACTGATTCTGAATGGGAGGGTTTAGTTCATTATAATCACCTGGTGCCCTCTCAGTGCTCTAATGGAAAAAGCTGCAGTGTCAGTATTCCTTTAGAAGCAATTAACTCTTGTGGAGTATCTCACCAAAACTGAAATTCCAGTTGCAGGGGGTACTGTTGACTTGTATCGTAATGCAGGCTTCTTGGAAAATCAGTGAGACAATCACACAAGCAGGAAATTACATTTCTGGGAGTGTTTTATACACCAACGGTTGCAGGTTGCAATGTTGCATTGAATATCACAGAAAACTACAGCTACTGCAGATTGAAAAGGAAAGGTCATTTCTGATAACAATAACTTGATTAGCAATTGTATATGCTATATATATATATATTTTTTTTTTTTGCTATATTTTTTCAAATATGGGGAGTTATCTTTTAAAATAGTATATAAAAGGATAGGAGCGCCACATGTTGTACTATGGCCATTCTTGACAACAGATCAGAGGCTATAACCAACATGTTTCGGGGTCTCACAATTCCCCCTTCATCAGGGCTTGAGTGTTGTCAATTTTTAGATATATATTTGACAGTAATAGTGCAAATAATATAATGATCGCCAGATGCTCATCTGAAAGCTGTGACCTGGACTTTGTACAATATGTGGCGCTCTCATTTTTCTATATATTATTTTGACCCCTCCAGGGACTCTTGGGCAAGCCCTGGTTGTGAACTGCCTTTAGGATTTGTACGTCAACCAGCTCTTTACCTATCAGTGGGTCCAGTGTTCATTATGCTTCAGTGTCTGTAGCTGCCGGTGACCACGTTGGAGAAGTCCGATGACATCACGGCAGCCATTTTCTCTGAGTTTGGCTGGACTTCGCTGGCTGCCATGTTTGTGTAGCCCGATGTCACTGCGGCCATTTTCCCTTAGTCTGAAAAGACGCTGGAGAGGACCGAAGCCTCATGGGGATGCCAAAGCTCTTCTTCCTCTTCCTCCTCCTCCTCCTCAGTTTCCTCTTCCTGTGCCCGGGACATATTAAAAGGGATGGTGTCCATGATGTTGCCGGGTCTGACATTTTCGGCGTTCCCCTGGTCGGTAGGGTGAGTCCTTGGGGGGTCCCTGTTATCTCTCTCCCTGCTGATGGGTACCCTGAGCCTTTGGGGGCATCCTTTAATGGTGCCAAAAGATTTTTTTATGGAACCTCAGGGTCAAATCTCCCCCACTGATCCCCTCATGCCTTTCAAAACTGAAAGTTTAGCATCGATATACACCTAGGGCAATTATCATTAAAGATTTACCCTTCTTGCTGTGGTTTGTGCAAGCATTTTCAATATTTTATAATCATCAACTCGCTTGTCTCTGTTAATAAATAACCGATTCCCAACCATTCTATAGCAAGAAGTGCTAAATTTTCTTAAATTTAGCTTGGATTCAATAGAAAAAGAATTGTCAAAAATTGTATATATTTTTTTCTTCTTCAAGTTTGCAAATGATTTAGCCCAAAGAGCTTACAATATATTCTCTGTTAGTCTATATACTATGTACATAGACTTTTGACAGAGCGAGCAGTCAGATTCTGCTGGTATTGCAGATTATCTCCTATTGCCGAATATTCCTTCTGCTGCATCTTCACCAGATAGAAGTATTTGTGTATGTATATGGTTAATGTTGAGTTTTCAGGTACAGAGAGGTTTTCTGATTAAAGCTGCTCCCTAAGTATTGGCTAGTTGTGTGCAAACTGCCGCATATCACCCCAGTCTCTTTCTTTGTCAGTTTATTTCCATTCAGTGTCCCCACTGCAGTATGAGAAATATTACCTGCAATGCATCCACTGCAGTGCATCAAGTACACTAGCTCCATTATTGCTGATCCAGTGTTCTAGGGGACTTGCAGCTTATACAATATGAATCTTTGTTAATTCACATTTTTTTCATAAAATGTTATCATTTTAGCTTAACATTTGGAAGAAAACAAAAATACAAAACTCCTTAAAAAATAAGTAAAACCAACTGACTACGCTGCACTAACATATCATCTAAAAAATATTGTATACTACAAAAATTAGATACACATACATATATATATAAGCTATATATATATATATATATATATATATATATATATATATACAGTATATATATATATATATATATATATATATATATATACACATTCATATTTATATATGTAATATTTATACTGTATATATAACCTAACTGCCCATCCTACTGCTACCTATATATATTTAGGGTGCATGATATCATTTTAGCTTAACATTTGGTAGAAAACAAAAACCCAAAACTCCTTAAAGAATAAGTAAAACCAGCTGACTAACATATCATCTAAAAAAATATTGTATACTACAAAAATTAGATATACACACACACATATATATATATATATATATATATATATATATATATATATATATATATATATATATATGTATATATACAGTATATATATATATATATATATATATATATATATATATATACTGTATATATACATATATATAAAGTATATATACTGTATATATACTGTATATATATGTATATATACAGTATATATATATATATATTTATTTATACACATTCATATTTATATATGTAATATTTATACTATATATGTAATATTGTATACTACAAAAATTAGATACATATATATATATATATATATATATATATATATATATATATATATATATATATATATATATATATATATATATGTATGTATATATATTGTAAGGGATTAGCTCGGTGGTAGGCGTGGATGACCCCTTTGGGGGTGCGTTTTCACAGAGAGATAGCCGAGCAGAGGTTGAAAACAAGACTGATTTATTCATGCAATTTACTTCATACAATTGCAAGCGTCAAAACAGCCAAAATAAAATAAAAGACAAAATAAATCCTTGCCTCTGTGGGCGGCTACCTTCTCACGCTGGAACCTACCTAAGAAGTCTTTCCAACCTACTGTTGGGCCGACACTGCTGATCCTACAGCAGACACTCAAATGTCCATTTGTTTGCTTTTCACACAGCACAAACATTGTCCATTGAACATGTCCCTTTGTTTTCTTTCACACAGCACATGTTCATTTATAACAGGATCCTTTACTCTTCAGATTCTTCACATTGAACATAGTTCATTTAACAGGTCCCTTTACTCTTCACACTCTTCACATGGAACACTTTGTCTTCTCACCTTTGAGACGTCTTCACTCGTGGTTACCCTCCTTAGCTTCACATCGCTTTAGGGGGTCTTCTCCCATGCTCACCAGCTTGTCGGGAGGTACACATCCGACTGTCCCCCTCTCCCAGCCCACACGGCGACAGGCGGCAGCAGTCCTTCTCCCATGCCCACACGGCGTCGGGAGGTACACGTATGTCTGTCCTCCTCTTCCCAGCTCACACAGCGACAGGAGGCAGCACTCAATAGATTTTCTCTGGACAAATTATAGAGTCCTTGATCTCCTCATTCTGAACAGCTGAATGGTTTTCAACTTCCTGCTGGCTCTCTCTGCAGCCAACACCCTATAGTATCAGTGAACTTTCAAAGCAGGTGGGAATGTGTCTCCTCTCAGTGACTACATTCCCAGATTTACCTGACTTCCTGTCACATACCCCCCCCTCTTGTTTCAACCCTAGGGTTGGGACACATATTTCCAGGCACGCATGTGTCAGGCACTGCTGACTCACTGATAAGCCTCCTATTATCCTCAAGCTTCCGGATGAAACTGTTTTGTCATCTTCATTGACAGATTTCTCATAAATGCCACACAGTTTGTCTCTCATCTCATATACACATTCTTCAACTGCATTTTTGGCATCATTTTGCTCCTTCTCGTTTCTGTCATCTTCATTGACAGCTTTCTCATAAATGTCAGACAGCTTGTCCCTCATAACCGTCTGTCCAATCCACCATGGAGGACCGTGATCCATAGGCAACTCAATTGGGCTAGTCTTAATGTCTTCAACATTCTTAAGACGCCTCTCTCTGCAATCCATAAATGTTTTCCACAAAACTTTGAGAACCTTTGCTTCACTAAGCTTTGTTCCAAGTAGGGACTCTTGACATCCCTCTGTGACTTGAGTTGCCTCTCCATACATCTGTACACAATCATTGACTTTTTGTTGTAAAAGGGAATGATCTTCCTTCTTGAGCTTTGCTTGCTCTAAGATGCTGTGCAGAGGATTTTCCAATTGAGACAACAGGCTGTCACACATTTCTTCAAAGTGACCCCTGTTCCTTTTCCCAGAGATATCAATATCATTCACCAAACATTTCATATTCATAGGCAGATCGGAAGCATTTGCACTCATCAACTTCTTAAACTTTTCGCCCTCCTGAGCGAGTCGCAGTAAAGGCCTACTATTTGATTTGATATTCAGTTTATATTTCTTGCCAAACTCTTCACAGAAGTAGTCAACCAGAACATCATCAACTTTCCTTACACCAACATAGGTGTTAAAGGCAACAACACAGTTGAACCCAGCGATCTGGGTGGTATCCATTATAGACCTCCTCTCTGCATCAGTGAAGAAGCATGGAACTGCAACACATTCTTTTACAGGTTTCTTCAATGCACTTTCTGCTAAACTATTTGACCGCTCAAGGTCACCTAGTTCTTTTTCTCTATCTGAATTCCACATGGAATGCATCTCAAGATCACGATCAAACTTCTGCCACCCGTCTTTCACCAGTTCCATTTTGGAAACACTCCCTGAAAGGCACTTATTCATTTGCTTCACGTTTTCACCAACAGCCTTAGTTTTCCCCACTAGGTTTTCAGCCTGAACTGAGAAATCATCACATTTCTTACTCAGCTCCTTTGTTTGCTGAAGCTCTAATGATACATTTTCCAATGCTTGAAGTTTTTGAAGGAACGGTTTATTCCAAAGGGGTGATTCAAGCCACATGTCATCACATTTCTGAGGCTCACTCAGGACAGACCCCAAAACACTGATCCTTTTAAAAACTGCATCAGGCACACTATCCCCTCTTTGGGACAGATCCTCTGTTGCCTGGAATTCCTCTTCCAGTTCCTGCAACGGAATCTTCATCTCTTCTACTTGCTGTTCTAAGGCTCGCTTAGACTTTTCTAGCTCCTGAACTCTTTTCACAACATCATCCTTGGAGCTGACCAATTCTTCCATTTCTGTACGCAGCTGTTTGTTAACACTTTCTAGTTCAGCCTTACACTCTAGAGCTTCCTCCAAAGAGCGAGCCAAGAACAGGGCTTTGCTCTCGTTATCACGCACCTCCGTTTCTGCACGGGCGCGTTCTTCTGCATATTTTGCAGACACAGTCTTCTCTTCACCAAGCATCTGATCAAACTTCTTTTTCACATCTTCAACACACTGTAATGAACCAACGCTTTCTTCCATGCGTTTTTTCATATCCGCTATCTGAGCTTGCAATGTTGCGACTTGCTCTGATAGGTTTTTCTTTGCTTCCGCCTCCTCTTTTAATTGTTCCAGGAAGCCATTTTTCTCATCTTCCATTTGTTTGAGCTTTGTGCTAAAACTCAGCCTTTGACACCTCTCTTCCTGTAAGAGTTCCTGCGTGTCTTGCAGCTGCGATTCCAAGATAGAAAAATCTTCCGCAATTTCTCTAGATTTGCTGTCTGCTTGAGAAAGCTGATTTGTAACATTGTCCAACTCAACCTGCAGTCGGTTTGCCTTCTCTGACAGCTTAGCACACAATCGGTCACCTTCTGACACCTTGACTTGCGATTCCAGAAGCTGTGCCTCTACTTTTTCCCTCTTATGTTCACAATCTTCTTTTCCCTGCATAAGAGCCTTCACCTCATTGGCTAGCATCTGGGAATAAGAATGTAATTCTGCCACACAGGCTTCTTTCTCCTTTAACTGCTGCTGGACACGTTGGGCTTCCCCTTTCCAACTTTCACAGTCCGCACGCCATTCATTTACCACATTGCTTAAAGTAGTGAGCTCATACACAGTACTCAGTAATTTAGCTTCTCTTTCACTTTTCTCTTTGTCGCTGAGAGACAATGTCGCTTTCAGAGCAACATTCTGTTCCTGCGACTCCTGCAGGTCTATTTTTGTAGCTCCCAAAGACTGAAGACTTTTTTCCAGCTGATTACGCAACTCCAACATATCAGCCATACTTTGCTTCTGCAAAGTCTGAATTTCACTTTCCTTTTCCATGAGGATGGTATCTTTCTCCATTATAGTCTCTCTGCGTTTTTGCAACTCGACCAAAAGAAGAGCAGTGGATTCTTCCCACTGTAACACATGAGACTTGAGTAGTTCATTCATTTCCTGCAAGTTTCTATGCTCCATTTTAAGCAATTCCAAGGCTTGTTCCTTTTCTTCCATTTTCCGTTGCAAGGCATCCAACTCAGCCCTGCACACTTACTCGGTTTCTTCCAAACCGATGGCCTCCATTGGCTGCTGGCGTCTCTGTTTCCAGCCTGCCATGCTCTCTTGATGAGCCTTTTGTTGAGCTGCAAAGCTCTGCTGAAAATCCGCATTTGCCTGCTGTTGAGCTGCATTTGCTTGCTGTTGAGCTGCATTTGATATAATCAGATGTTTCAACATCTCCTCCATTTTGAGTTTACTTTTCATCTGAGCACACTGCGTCTCCATAGCAGTTTCATCAGTGTTGCTAGGGACAACAACCTTCCTCTTTAGTAGACTCTCTTTAGGCATGGATGGGGCTGGTTCAGACGGCAACATCCCCTCCATCCATAGAATCCGGTCTCTCATTTCATCTATCTTTGCATTCTTCAGGCGTTTTGAACGCCCCATCTTCAATAACTCCACAAACAAATTTTTCACAGTCCAGCAAACAATTTTCAGACCACTGTCTCTTCAACACATGTAGTTTTTCTCTCTCTTGCAGGATCTCTTTTCCTGCGCACACAGTTTGTGCAGTCACTTGCACCAGACACAACAAAGTTCATCAAATAATTTTGAGACCCCTGTCTCTTTAAAACACTTTTTTTTTTTTTTCTGTCAGGATCTTCTCTCCTGCACACATAGATTGTGCAATCTCATGCACCAGATAAAGTTCATCAAACATTTGCACTTCCTTGCAGGGATCTCTGCTTATGCCCACTGCATACCTCCACCATATGTAAGGGATTAGCTCGGTGGTAGGCGTGGATGACCCCTTTGGGGGTGCGTTTTCACAGAGAGATAGCCGAGCAGAGGTTGAAAACAAGACTGATTTATTCATGCAATTTACTTCATACAATTGCAAGCGTCAAAACAGCCAAAATAAAATAAAAGACAAAATAAATCCTTGCCTCTGTGGGCGGCTACCTTCTCACGCTGGAACCTACCTAAGAAGTCTTTCCAACCTACTGTTGGGCCGACACTGCTGATCCTACAGCAGACACTCAAATGTCCATTTGTTTGCTTTTCACACAGCACAAACATTGTCCATTGAACATGTCCCTTTGTTTTCTTTCACACAGCACATGTTCATTTATAACAGGATCCTTTACTCTTCAGATTCTTCACATTGAACATAGTTCATTTAACAGGTCCCTTTACTCTTCACACTCTTCACATGGAACACTTTGTCTTCTCACCTTTGAGACGTCTTCACTCGTGGTTACCCTCCTTAGCTTCACATCGCTTTAGGGGGTCTTCTCCCATGCTCACCAGCTTGTCGGGAGGTACACATCCGACTGTCCCCCTCTCCCAGCCCACACGGCGACAGGCGGCAGCAGTCCTTCTCCCATGCCCACACGGCGTCGGGAGGTACACGTATGTCTGTCCTCCTCTTCCCAGCTCACACAGCGACAGGAGGCAGCACTCAATAGATTTTCTCTGGACAAATTATAGAGTCCTTGATCTCCTCATTCTGAACAGCTGAATGGTTTTCAACTTCCTGCTGGCTCTCTCTGCAGCCAACACCCTATAGTATCAGTGAACTTTCAAAGCAGGTGGGAATGTGTCTCCTCTCAGTGACTACATTCCCAGATTTACCTGACTTCCTGTCACAATATATATATATATATATATATATATATATATATATGTATATATACAGTATACAGTGGGTACGGAAAGTATTCAGACCCCCTTAAATTTTTCACTCTTTGTTATATTGCAGCCATTTGCTAAAATCATTTAAGTTCATTCTTCTTCCTCATGAATGTACACATAGCACCCCATACTGACAGAAAAACACAGAATTGTTGACATTGTTGAAGAATTTATTAAAAAAGAAAAACTGAAATATCACATGGTCCTAAGTATTCAGACCCTTTGCTCAGTATTTAGTAGAAGCCCCCTTTTGATCTAATACAGCCAGGAGTCTTTTTGGGAAAGATGCAACAAGTCTTTCACACCTGGATTTGGGGATCCTCTGCCTTTCCTCCTTGCAGATCCTCTCCAGTTCTGTCAGGTTGGATGGTAAACGTTGGTGGACAGCCATTTTTAGGTCTTTCCAGAGATGCTCAATTGGGTTTAAGTCAGGGCTCTGGCTGGGCCATTCAAGAACAGTCACGGAGTTGTTGTGAAGCCACTCCTTCGTTATTTTAGCTGTGTGCTTAGGGTCATTGTCTTGTTGGAAGGTAAACCTTCGGCCCAGTCTGAGGTCCAGAGCACTCTGGAGAAGGTTTTTGTCCAGGATATTCCTGTACTTGGCCGCATTCATCTTTCCCTCGATTGCAACCAGTCGTCCTGTCCCTGCAGCTGAAAAACACCCCCACAGCATGATGCTGCCACCACCATGCTTCACTGTTGGGACTGTATTGGACAGGTGATGAGCAGTGCCTGGTTTTCTCCACACATACTGCTTAGAATTAAGGCCAGAAAGTTCTATTTTGGTCTCATCAGACCAGAGAATCTTATTTCTCACCATCTTGGAGTCCTTCAGCTGTTTTTTAGCAAACTCCATGCGGGCTTTCATGTGTCTTACACCGAGGAAAGGCTTCCTTCGGGCCACTCTGCCATAAAGCCCCGACTGGTGGAGGGCTGCAGTGATGGTTGACTTTCTACAACTTTCTCCCATCTCCTGACTGCATCTCTGGAGCTCAGCCACAGTGATATTTGGGTTCTTCTTTACCTCTCTCACCAAGGCTCTTCTCCCCCGATAGCTCAGTTTGGCCGGACGGCCAGCTCTAGGTTGGGTTCTGGTCGTCCCAAACGTCTTCCATTTGAGGATTATGGAGGCCACTGTGCTCTTAGGAACCTTAAGTGCAGCAGAAATCTTTTTGTAACCTTGGCCAGATCTGTGCCTTGCCACAATTCTGTCTCTGAGCTCTTCAGGCAGTTCCTTTGACCTCATGATTCTCATTTGCTCTGACATGCATTGTGATGTAGAAGGTCTTATATAGACAGGTGTGTGGCTTTCCTAATCAAGTCCAATCAGTATAATCAAACACAGCTGGACTCAAATGAAGGTGTAGAACCATCTCAAGGATGATCAGAAGAAATGGAAAGCACCTGAGTTAAATATATGAGTGTCACAGCAAAGGGTCTGAATACTTAGGACCATGTGATATTTCAGTTTTTCTTTTTTAATAAATCTGCAACAATGTCAACAATTCTGTGTTTTTCTGTCAGTATGGGGTGCTATGTGTACATTCATGAGGAAGAAGAATGAACTTAAATGATTTTAGCAAATGGCTGCAATATAACAAAGAGTGAAAAATTTAAGGGGGTCTGAATACTTTCCGTACCCACTGTATATATATATATATATATATATATATACACATTCATATTTATATATGTAATATTTATACTGTATATATAACCTAACTGCCCATCCTACTGATACCTATATATATTTAGGGTGCATTTATGCGATTGCGCTAATGTGGGGCAATGCACATTGCTGCATTGCAGTGCCATTCAATTTGAATGGCACCCCCATGCACTAAGAAAACGTGCATATGTTACAGCATTGCCTCGTCACATGGTAACGCACCATAGTATGTTACTTAACCACTTCAGCACCGGGCACTTTCACCCCCTTCCTGCCCAGGCCAAATTTCAGCTTTCAGCGCTGTCGCACTTTGAATGAGAATTGCAACAATGTAATTCAATTTGTATGATTTTATTTCACACAAATAGAGCTTTATTTTGGCAGGATTTAATCACTACCTTTTTTTTTTTTTTTTGCTAAATAAACAGAAAAAGACAGAAAATTTTGAAAAAAAAAAAAACACGTTTTTCTTTCTTTATGATATAAAACTTTGCAAATGAATCAAAAAAATTAAGGCCAAAATGTATTCTGCTACATTTTTTGGTGAAAATAATCCAAAAAAGGGTATATTATTCAGTATGTAGGAAAGTTGTAGAGTCCATAAAGTACTGTATATATCTGAAAATCGAGCAATCCTTATGTACTGATGGCCTATCTCATTTCTTAAAGGCCCAAAAATGACAGTACAGTACAAATATTTCCCAAATTACCCCTATTTGGACAGTAGACAGTCCAAGATATTTAGTAAGAGGCATGGCAAGATCACATAGTACAGATAGGGCCAATCACAGCCCGTCCGTACCATGGGATTAGCTGTGGCCAATCACAAAAATATTTCCCAAATTACCCCTATTTGGACAGTAGACAGTCCAAGATATTTAGTAAGAGGCATGGCAAGTTTTTAATGTTGTCATTTTTTGTCACATTTTTTTGTAAAATTAAGAAATTTACATACTGTCACCAGTTCAGTACGCTGTTATCATATCACATGTGTTGGAGTAATCAAGGACACTGGCTGGTGATTGTATGTAAAAAAAAAATAATAATTTTTTTTCAATTTTTTATTATATTTTTCTTTCTTTCTTTTTTTACAATTTTTTTTTAACACACTGTGACCAGAGCAATACAGGGTTTCCATAGTAACACTGTTCTACTCTGGGTAAGTGATCAGAGAATGTTTATACCAGTAAATTTCACTGGCATAAGCAACAATTTTTACTGAATGAAACTGATTCATTCAGTGTGTTTTGTTGTTGATTAGCTGTGATTGGCCACAGCTAATCCCATGGTACAAACGGACTGTGATTGGCCCTATCTGTACTATGTGATCATTATTACCAATCACAGCTAGCAACTCAATTATAAACAATGGATGGCATAAAAGGGAGTCATCTATTGTTTATAAATATTATGTGATTGGTCACAGTGATCACATGGTACTGGCAGTGGGTCAGTACACAGATTAGTCATCGGCTGTGCCGAGCGGTGACAGATCGTGCAACGGCCCCTGGGTTGCGCGCAAGGCACAGTCCAAGAGGAGGTCATATTGACGAAACTGGTTAACAAACTTTGTGGCACATCCAATATTCAGGAAGTTTTGATACATTAGCAGCCCATTTTTGTAGTAGGCTGCTGTAATGTGTTACACGTTTATGCATATTAACACCCAACATCAATATAAATGGGCCCTAAAGGATCAGTCCACCCTAAATTGGTATTTCCATTTTTGGTAGATGCTGGAGAGTCAAAACATCTGACAGATTCCTAAATCTTTCAAGGACTCTGTTGATATGACGCTGGGTCTGCACATGCGCTTTGACCATTATGAGGAGTTCTTTGCTCTGCCTGTTGAATTTTTATATTTATTTTATATTTTAGAGAATGCAACAAGAGGAGCTTTATCATGCAGAGGGGGCAGGGACACTCCAAGGTAGACAGGAAAAGAATTGGGAATTATGGCTGAGGGATCTTGCTGTTGGAGTACCCAAGACATTGTCAGGGTACCAGGAAACCAGACCACATTCAGGGGTTCAGGTAAAGTAAAGCAGTTTATTGGAACAAACAAACTGCCTGTCAAGTCCAAACTGCTTCTGGACCTGACCCCGGCTTGTTTCAAAACAAAGCAGTTTATTGGAGCAGACAACAATAAACATACAGCAAGAGTGAGTAGGAACAAGCCGGGGTCAAGTCCAGAAGCCGGTAGTCATCCAAGCCGGGGTCAAGTCCAGAAGCGGGTAGTCATCCAAGCCGGGGTCGAGTCCAAAAGCGGGTAGTCTGCCAATGTGGGGTCGTCTGCCCATGCAGGGTCGTCTGCCCATGCAGGGTTGTCTGCCCATGCAGGGTCGAGAGCCAGGAGAGTTGTCAGCCAAGCCAGGTCATGCACAGAGGAACACGGAGAACAGAAGAATGCTAGCAATGATGCACCTTGAAGCACAAACGCAAGGGCCAGGACTGCAACCTATCAAGTGATAGATATAGTCAGGTGTGCAACATCATCACTGTGCGACACCCAGGCAGGAGGCAAGTAATGATGAAATCAGAGTTTATAAGAGGCAGCAGTCTGCACATGTCCAAGATGGCTGCCAACAGGAGGGCAAGGTAAGACCTTGACAGACACACATGAAGTCATTGGCTGTAATCAAATCACAAGTTTAGTCTTCCCCAAGCTGATTTTCTTCATTCAGGTTGATGCTGGTGAGTTGATTTACCCCTCTTTGTTTCTATAGCTTCAGGGGTGAGATCTTTGCTCCTGATATCTCAGCTCCATCAAAGTGCCGCTGCCATTATTAAGAGAGGGAGGGGATGCTGTTGCTGGAGTATTCATAAAGGACCTGTTGTATGATATAAGTGCTAATAGTAAAAATTATTGACGCCAATAACAACCATTTTTACAGTCAGGGTATAACAGTACATCAAGGAAACTGATATGCTGCCAGTGAGAACAATCTTCTGATCGACTTCTGTCTGTATTTTTTTTTTCTTTTTTGCTCAATTAGTACCACAAGCAATAGGCTAAAGCACTGATCTGTGTATTCTGATGTCGGGGGAGTCTCCTCGCATTTAATCACACAGTGGGGAGGATACCCCTATCCACATTGAATGTGTGGATAGGGGGATCCAGTCAGTTTTTTTTTTCATTCAATCCACTGCTTGAACAGAAAAAGATAATCCATATATGGAGTCTAAATTAAGGAGACAAGCTCTACCTCTCAGCCACTATGGCCCATGGAGTATCAGCTCTAAAGCCTAGTACACACGGGCCAAATGTCAGGCGGCATTGACCGGTTTAATAGAAACTAACTGACATTCAACCAGATGTATTGCAGCTGATCTGACAGAAGCTGGACGTCCGGCCGACTTCTGTTGAAGGGACATCACGGAAAAAAGGTCTGCCAATCTGCCCCCGATCAGTGCTCTCAGCCAATGGCACTTACCGGAGTGTTCTGATGGACACAATAGCACAGCAGGGGAGATTGCTGTACTAACATTGCATAGTTAGTAAAGCGGCTCCTCCTGAGCTGTCAAGTTTTTTCAGCCCTGTTGGGTTGAACGAAAGAAAACTAGTAGTGTGTACAAGGTTTTCGGCTGGGTTCCTTATCGCCCTTGTCAAACTTTCAAATACTGCAAATGCTGGAGCACAACTGTAAACTTCAAAATCCTTTATTGTTAAAAGTCCATGGTTAGGTGGTGGTACAAATGCTGCCGGCGTCCTAGCAACTAAGAACTCTTTGCAGTAAGTTGTCACATTAATGGTAGCTCCCCAGCACATATGCTCAACTATGGCCACTGATGTCTTTCTGCAACAACTCAGAGTTGGTCTGAATTACCACCACCCTGCTTATCTGCAAATATTAGCTCATTAGTATCTGTATTAGTCATAGTGACAGATACTAAAATTCGTTGTAGTAACACCTACCTAAATCGGACGCACATGTCAATAGTCGTATCGAGTGCAAGGAGCAACTCCAGTACAAAAATGTTGGAATCGCTTTAATTGCCAAAACATGTGTGCCTCTGTTGGTTGTGCTGACTTCCAAAGGTTAATGCATCTTTAATTGTGGGATGCAGACAAGTTCTCAAACCAAGCTGGAACTCCAATTATACATGCATATAATGCATCCAGGTTTGTGGCACACAGGGCTTTTTTTCTCGGAGAATAGGTGCAGGTAATCCCCCCCTTTCGAGTCACCCCTTGTCTCTGCCCCCTGCCCACCTCCCAATTCCACCCCTTTTAAAGAAAAAAGAACCAGGTATAATTTTGTGGCATTAAGTAATTTTTATAGAATTTGCTAATGATAACAAGAAAAGCAGTAACATAGATGCCTTGCAGCCAGTGGCAATAACCCCCCTCCCAACAACAATAGACCCCCCCCCCAGCAACAATTGACCACCCTTCCAGCAACAATAGATCACCCCAGCAACAATAGATCCCCAGAAACAATAGATCCCCCCAGAAACAGTAGATCCACCCAGCAACAATAGACCACACCCGCAATAATAGACCCACTAGCAACAATAGATCACCAACAACTGAAGACTACCCCAGCAACAATAGATTCCCCACGGCAACAGTAGACCATCCAGCACCAAAAGGCCCCCACAACAAAATCTCTTCCAGCAGCCAGCATCAATAGAACCCTCCCTCAACAGTAGATCCCTCCCAACAACATAAGACCTCCCCAGCAACAATAGACACCCCCACCAAATAAATATTGACTTCCCTAGCAACAACAGCCCCCCTCCTACCTGTGACAATAGGTTCCCCCCTGCTGCCCAGCATCAATAGACTCTACAACACATGCCAGCACCCCTTACCATTAAATAAACTCAGTTCTGGAGGTGCTGGAACTGCGTTCCCCTGCGTTCCCACTGAAAAAAAGCCCTGGTGCTACAAAAAAAATATTTTGTATTCAAATAGAGGTCAGAGGCATGCAGAGGTGCCTGCTATTGGAAATATAAAAGAATCATATATTTTCAGGCTAGTTTAATAATATGCTGCAATGTGCAATGCCTATGTACAGAACCCAATAACCCAGGACAGTCAAACCGTCAAACAGTCGAGCTTGGCATGGGCATGCAAAGCGTTCCCTGATTGGACAAGGTGGAGAGCATGATGTCATGCCCTCTCTTTCCACCTCATCCAATCAGAGAACGCTTTGCATTCATTCAGAGAATGCAATGCATTCTCTTAATGGTATTCATACTGAGTGGCCAAACTCCTGTATTCACAAGTCATCAGGCTGGCTGCCTAGCAGGGAACTAGAAGCAAGTGGAGATCACTGAAGTAGAGATGTCTGCTTCAGTAATTTCCAGCTTCAAGAGGCATCAGCTACATCCATGCTGGACAAATGTAACTATGTATAACATGTCTATGCCTGGAATTATTCTTTAAAATGAAACATTTCATTATATAAGGGGCGTAACTACAGGGGTTGCAATTGCAACTGGGCCCATGGTCCAGGGAGCCTGTGCGGCTCCCCTGTACACCTGGATACAAGGGGCAGCATGTAGAGAAATCACTGTCCTCCTTTTTCCTCCTGTAGCTGCAGGAGGAAAAGGGAGGAGATTGGTTCCTCTGTATGATGCCCCCACTACTACTATCCAGTTCACTTGTGTTCTGCTGTCTCTGGGCCCCTGTGTGCTCCCCCGCCCCCCCCCCCCCACACTGTGCTCCCTCCCCTATCCTGCCGGCTGCTGCAGGGAATGTTTCACAATAGAGAACCAGGAAGGGGTCGGTAAATGTCAGTGACATTGTAAAAAAAAAAAAATAAAATGATAAAAAATAATACAATTAAAATACCAAAGTTGGAAAAAAAAAAAAATACCAAAAAATAAAAACTACTGACACCAGTGGGTGAAATTCCAGGATCGCAAAAGTCAAACTTGCGACCAGGCCCTGGCATTCCACCACCGTAGGGAGGCCCCAAGATGGCATTAAGTGGGCCCACTGCAGAACTTGTGAAAGGGTTCCCGCTGTGGGACCGTAATAGAGGGCCCTACAATGAGAGTAAAGGGCCCCAGGATCAGTGGAAAGACCCCCAGGCATGAAGGGAAGGGCCCCGCCAGGGGCCATGGTCTCTTGCACCGGGGCCCTGAAGGTTCTAGTTACGCCTCTGCATTATATACAGTATATAGGCTTAAATAATATTATGGAGCAAGGTGCAATGACAATGGTACAGTACAACTGTATGTGAGTTGACTGTTCAGGATTGTACAGTATATATAACATGCTGATGCCTGGAATTATTCTTAAACTTTTAAACCAACCAATTGCATAAACATGAACTCTGGGGCTTATCTGTATTAGGGCTCATTCACATGGGCAATCACTGGCAAATAGCCTCTTTGCTGGCTAGCGGAGAAACTTCGCCCCATGCAACATTGTGTGCAGTTAGCAGCGGTCAACAGCCGCATGGCCAGATTCTTACTCTGTACAAATGAATATTCAAGGTGGAACGCTCATATGAGTAGTTACCTGCGATTAGGGGTTCTGAGTGGCCCTGGACAGAGGGAGGCATTTGTTGCGGCACACAGATTGAATGCAGATATTTATTTAGTTCTTATGCAGCCATAACACATTTCTGCTGCATCCAGATGTGGCGTTTAGCCAAAAACCTTCAGCTGCCTGTGTGATTGGAGGCTTACAACATTCCTCATAGGGGTTAAGTATCTGTGTAGGATATATGGTTAATTCCAGAATGTCATTCTTTATGAATTACAAATTCTAGCTTAACCTGACCTGTCCTACAGGGCTAGAGCAAAGCTGCCCCTTCCCCAAAGTTGCTGACACGTGTGGTGCAGTGTGGTGCACAGTGCGGCTCAGCGAACACAGTCATTAGCTATCCGTACATGATGGGTTAGAGAACTAACGTCACATTCTGCTGTAGATCTGCAGTATGCCAGGGTGGTGTGGGGAAAAGAGAGAGAATGTGATAGAACATTGGAGATTAGTGCCAGTAGAAGCTCCTGCAATGTTACGATGTCCTTACTGCCTTGGCTATTATCATATACACGGCTAATAGTTTAAATGTAAATCTGATTTATAAACAAATGACATCAATTTACAGGGAGGTTATCAGTGGAAATGTTCCTGTAAGAAGTAAATTGGAGTTTTATGGTTAGGTTCGAAGGCTGTCACATAAGCATTTTTCATTTTATACAAAATGAAGGTTGTCTCTAACCTTGACAGCACTTTAGTGCTTGTGAATATTGTTTTTTCAAAGCTCTACAGATAAGCATGAATATATTCAGAAATCGAAGCAGAGATGGTTTACAGTCTGTGCACAAAAAACCTTTATAGAAGTGTAACGCACCCCCGCAGTATTTGCAGATGAACAGGGATCCCCCACTCCTGCACAGCCAGGCACACTGAATCTTCACAAGAACCCAGAGTCATACACAGTCGGTCGATTTGTTTTTATTTATAAGAGGGGTAATAACTTGGATAGGGATGGGAGGTTATGGGATGCCCACTTGACTTCACCAACTTCAGGGACAAACTTCCTATACACATCTACACGATACTACCAAAAGTATTGGGACGCCTGCCTTTACACGCTCAAGAACTTTAATTGCATCCTAAGTCTTAGTCCGTAGGGTTCAATATTGAGTTGGCCCACCCTTTGCAGCTCTAAGAGCTTCAATTCTTCTGGGAAGGCTGTCCACAAGGATTATGAGTGTGTCCATGGGAATTTTTGACCATTCTTCCAGAAGCGCATTTGTGAGGTTACATAGTTACATAGTAGGTGAGGTTGAATAAAGACAATAGTCCATCCAGTTCAACCTGTGTAGGTGTGTGTGGCCGTAATCATCTCACATACCCCTGAAAGTTCTGATCCTTGAGATGTACGTCTAAGAGTCTTTTGAAAGCCACCATACTTCCCGCAGAAACCACCTCTTGTGGTAGAGAATTGCACAATCTTGTAGCTCTAACAGTAAAGAACCCCCCACGTTGCCTGAGGTTAAAACGCTTCTCCTCTAATCGCAATGTATGCCCTCGAGTCCTCATGCAATCCCTACGAGGTCAGGCACTGATGTTGGAAAGAAGGCCTGTCTCGCAGTCTCCACTCTAATTTATCCCAAAGGTGTTCTATCATGTTGAGGTCAGGCCAGTCAAGTGCTTCCGCCCCAAACTCACTCATCCATGTCTTTCTGGACCTTGCTTTGTGTACCGGTCAAAAACATTTGATTATGGTGTGGGGTTTTTTTCCGAAGGTAGGGCTTTGTCCCTTAGTTCCAGTGAAGGGAACTCCTAAGGCTTCAGCATATCAAGACATTTTGGACAATTTCATGCTCCCAACTTTGTAGGAACAGTTTGGGGTTGGCCCTTCTTGTTCCCACATGACTGTGCACCAGTGTACATGATGAGCAAGTTTGGGGTGACTTGACTGGCCTGAGTTCTGACCCCCAAACATTCCCGTAGACACACTCCTAAACCTTGTGAACAGCCTTCCTACAAGCTGTTATAGCTTCAAAGGGTGGGCAAACTCAATACTGAACCCTACGGACTAAGACTGGGATGCCATTGAAATTTCATGTTCGTGTAAAAGCAGGTGTCCCAATACTTTTAGTAATGTAGTGTATATACAATCTCTTCACCTCCTTCCTCTTGTACACACTTTGTTACAGCACAGCTCTGCTGGCACACACCTGGGGTAACTTGACAATCTCCTTGTCAGTTCAGGACTGGCCCATTGCAGGCAGGAACTCACAGTCCCTTAATAGTAGCACAAATGAAGTGACAGCTTGTAACGTTCTACTCCACTTCCTGTATGGTCACTGATCTCAGCACCACCTCTTCAGACCCTAAAAGCCCTCCTGGCTGAAGCTGCCTCTTTCACTTGCCCTCCTGAATGCTTCTCCACACCAGTCCACCCGACTTTTCAGGAGCCCACCCAGCTGACTCTCAGGTGATCTCTCAGGGAAAGGACTAACGACTTACGCACAATGCTGTCTTCAAGGAAGACTGGCTAGTGTGGTAGTCTTGGGGTAGTGGTAGTCTTCCCTCTTAGTCCCCACAGTGTTCCACTACTCACTCTGTCCTCTCTTGCTCCTGTGCCTCCAGGAAAGCCTTCTCCCTTTGTGTTTTTGGAAGGATTCTTCAAACACCCACCTGAGTACCGACCTGAGGTAAGACACCCCCCAGACTAGGGGGGTCGTCTTTAAGGGCCAACGACAGCCTCCTCAACTCTGCATCTTCATCTTCCACTGCATCTTTAATTCCACCCGGCTGCCTCTGCTGGTATGGCCCATGTCTATTTATGAGGTGAACTCAGTTCCCTGCCAGCCCACTACTGGGAATTGGTTGAGGCACCAGCGGGAGGTACCGGAGAGCTGCCAGGATGAGTCATCCAGCCCTGACCTTTAATAAACCCTGGCCAAATTAAGACTCATCAGCTTAAATGTGATTCAGAGAATGGTTTTCCTACACTCACTTCTAGCACATACTAGAGGGTACTACAGAAGTACAAAGATACCCCAAGATCAAGGCCATATTTCGATTTTGTGCTCAATTATCTTATGCCTTCTTCCCTGAAGGAGAAGTGCTGCTAGGTTAGGGACAAATACAAATGGCACCAAGGAAGACAGTGAGGAATTGCTTTAGTATCATGTACTAAACAGAACCACAAGTAGAGTAAACTGAGGTGCATCTATTACCTTAAAGCTGGCCATAGATGGAGCAATTTTCCTTCCTGCAACCACGGTTGCAGGAAATTAAATCACTCGATTCCCCCATCAAAACAGTCAGTGTTGATGGGGGAATCCCTCCATGTGGAGATAATGTGTTCTCCCAGTGGGGGGTTAGCCGTCCTGGCCTGGAGAACACAGTCATTATTGCTAACTGCTATAGATGCTGGCAATAATCACATGAAAAACCTAACATGCTGGTTGTATCCAAGTTGATCAATCGATCATCTTGAGTACAATCAGCCTACCCATACATGGTTCGAAACTCGGCTTGGTTTTTAAACCGTCTATTGCCAACCTTAATCTAAGACAATATGGCTGATTTTCTAAAGCTAAATAAACTGCTCACTTTGTAAGGGAATGTTCCCTTAGCTTAGTGAAAGTGTTGGAAATTTACTTTGCAGAGAATACCCAATCACAGGCAAGAAACAAAACAAAAAAAAATACAGTATTTTTGATTGCACTTAATTGGATGATGGAAATCATCAAATCTTCACTTTGTTCACCCACCTAATGGAAAATTCTGTACTGTATGTTAGTACTGCTGGGACCTTGAAGAAGGAGACATACCCTGAAAGCTTGTCCTGAAAAAATTCTATGTTAGTGCAAATAAAACATGTATAATGGACACTACTCATTTGTTTGTGTCGCAAGTGCACTAATACGGCTACAATTCCCTCATCCCTATTGAATTTAATGGATGCCACTTGTTATGTTCTGCTATGGTCTAGAGCAGTGATGGTGAACCCATGGCACGCGTGCCACAGCTGGCATGCAGAGCCCTCTCTGAGGGCAAGCGAGGAAGAAGAGCGCACACCACTGACCGGCTATCTTTTACAAGGTTAGCAGCTTTGTGGGGGTGCAATAGTGAGCAGAGGAGGGCATGCAGAGGTGAGTAGCTGAGTTGGTGCATTTACATATACAGCATCCCTTGCTGCTCTTCTGAGAAGTAATCCATGGTGCATCAATTTTTCAGAAGGCAGTTGACAGGTGGCTGGGAGGCGATATATCACCTTTCCACCCCCGGTATTAACTCGCTGGCACTTTGAAACAGATAAGTTGATTTTGTGTTGCAGTTTGGGCACTTGAGCTCGAAAAGATTTGCCATCACTGGTCTAAAGTGACTCTGGATCAGTGATAACGAACCTTGGCACCCCAGATGTTTTGGAACTACATTTCCCACAATGCTAAACTACACTGCCGAGTGCATGAGCATCATGGGAAATTTAGTTCCAAAACATCTGGAATGCCGAGGTTCACCAGCACTGAGCTAGATCAGCCTTTCTTAACCTTTTTACCCCAGAGCAACCCTGGAAATAATTTTGAGGTCTTGGGAAACCCTTGTCTATCTAGTTCAGCTCTTTGGACGTACATAGTGGACTGTGATGAACAGTGAACTGTTAATCACAAGCTGATGTTTGCTACTGCAGCCATCAGCTTGTGTCTGCTTGTTCAGCCAGCCACAATGGGGGTGGCCCCCGTCATTTCTGGGCTTTCCCGCTCTTCCAGGGAGCCCAGGACTGCAACCACTGGCTTCAAGACGGAGAGAGGTGTTAAAGCTGAACTCCAACTAACACTTTTTAAGCAGTTACAGCAAAATGTTTTTTTTCTTTTGGGACAAAAAGGTTTTACATAAATGAATAACAGCTGACCATTGTAAGCACAATCATCAGTGTTAAATGATTTATCTCAACCCTCTAACTGACACTTTTTCTGGACAGCTTGATCTATTAACCACTTGCTAACCGCCCGCCCACAATGTACCGTTGGCGAGCGGCGGCTGTAGGCAAAATTAGATACCCGTATGTTGCTGCTGCTGCACCCCGCAGGGCCCACGCTGTGATGGTACACAGCGGGAGCCTGTCGGCAAGACTCAGCCGAAAATTCACAGCCTGAACCTGCTGATTGGCTGTGTGCAATCACAGCCCACAGCAATACAGAGCTCTGTATCGAGGTAGCAATCTTTCAGTTTCTGTAAGCACAGATGAGAAACTGAGAAATCTGTAGTAAAAATCAGCACACATTACACATAGTTAGGCACACTTTTAACCCCTTGTTTGCCCAAGATGTTAACCCCTTCCCACTCAGTGCCATTAGTATAGTGATAGTGTTTAGTATCATCACAGATCACTGTTATAATGTTATAAAGTGATGTCAGTGACAGTTAGTCAGTTCCCCCCAGTGTCAGTTAGTGTCAGATTGACCACCGCACTATCACAGTCCCATTACAAGTCACTGATTGCCACCATTAGTAGTATAAAAAAAAAATTCAATATACAGTATATACTATAGTTTGTAGGTGCTATAACTTTCATACAAACCAATCAATAAACACTTACTGGGATTTTTTTGTATGAAAAACATGTAGCAGAATACATTTTGGCCAAAATGCATGAAGAAGGCTCTATTTTTTATGGGGAAAAAAAAGATATAAATTTAATTTGCATTTTAATTAGTACAGCGTTGCATGACCATGCATTTACCAGTTAAAATAGTGCAGTGCTGAATAGCAAAAAATGGCCTGGTCATGAAGGTGGTAAAATCTTCAAGAGCGCAAGTGGTTAAAAGAAGTTAAAAAATAACAAACATACTGTCTTAGTGAAAATGAATAAAACAATCCTAAAGCAGCCACATCATCCAAGAATTGGTTTTGGTTTTGGGTTTAATACCGCTTTTTAGCCTTTTAAAATTACATGATTTAGGATCAGCCAAAATATTCATATACACTCTCTGCCAGACTGTTAAAATCGCCACCAGTCCAATATGACCTCTATCAAGGAACAGAACAGATGAAAGAAAATATAAGATTTTTTTTATCATATTTATTTATGTAAAAAAAGGAAAATCAGGAGTACAAGAACTAGATTCAACTAATGAGATCCATGCTGTTTTTTGTGCAAAAAAACATGTAATTGAGGTACAGTTACTGTCAGTGTCACTGGAATGTCACCTGACACGTGAAGTAAATTTTTTTTTAATTTGGGTTCAATAATGTAAAGAATTCAGTTTCAATTCTGTTTAACCACTTAAGCCCCGGAAGATTTTACCCCCTTCCTGACCAGGAGTTTTTTTGCGATTTTTTACTGCATGACTTTAACGGACAATTGCGCGGTCGTGCGATGCTGTACCTAAACGAATTTTTTCCCACAAACAGAGCTTTCTTTTGGTGGTATTTGATCACCTGTGCGATTTTTTGATCATGCGCTATAAACGAAAAAAGAGCGTAAATTTTGCAAAAATAACAATATTTTTCACATTTTTTTTATATGAAATTCCCCCCAAAAAAATGTAAAAATTTAAATTTTTTAACATTTTCGGTCAATTTGTTTTATGCTACATATGTTTGGTAAAAAAAATCGCAAAAAGCGTATTTTGATTGGTTTGCGCAAAAGTTATCGCGTTTACTAACAAAGAAAAGACCATTTTTGGTGGGTTTTTTTTAACGAGTAATGGCAGCGATCTGCGATTTTTTTTGCGGGACTGCGACATTGGGGCGGACAGATCGGACCCTTGACTGACATTTTTGACACTTTTGGGGTTACCAGTGACATTACTGCAGTAATCAGTGATATACATATGCAACCCTCTGATCTCCATTTTTACACAGGGGAGAATGACAGGCGGCTTGTTTACATTAGCCGCCTGCCTTTCTCCCTCTCTACCGACGATCGCAGTGTGACCGGCGGACATCGGGTCCGCCGGTCACACGCACGGACTCCTTAGTGAACGAGCCGGGGCGCTCGCCCGCTATTGGCTCACAAGCCGGTGACAGGCTAGTGACGTATATATACGTCACTTTGCCTGGCCGGGGCTGACTGCCGCAGTGTAGGTACTTGCGGCGGTCGGCAAGCGGTTAAATTATTCAGAAGTCTAGTTCCATACCTCCAAGGGGTATGGATACCCCTGGTTAGGAACTCCTGATCTATTGGATTTTTTTCCAGTGGTCCCAAAAGAGTAAATCATGTTTAGTGATTGAAATGTGGATGGCTTAACTAATATTTCTTTTGAGACTTAAAATGGAACTGAGCCCACAAAGTAAATGTATTTTAGAGGACATTTAGAAGCCTAAGCAGTAGCTTGAAAAATGGGCCTTTTGTCTGAAATTCCCCTAAAAAAATGCTATGCACTTTGTGATATGTGAAGGTTCCTAGGCTCTCATGTGTCTATATCAGCCTTTTTCAACCAGGGTGCCCGGGCACCCTGGGGCGCCTTAAGGTTTCTTCAGGGGTGCCTTGGCAAAACCCCTAAAAACGACCCCAAAATTGTATACAAGCTGGTGGGTGGATGAAACCTGCCCACAAAACCACAGGTATTCATTGTTCATCATTATTAAAAAAGAATAGCGCGCAAATGCAAAAGAAATTACTACCAAATCTGAAGACAATCCATAAATAAAAATGGGGATTTGGTCCCACCATATGGCCATATAGTGCTCAAGCCCACTACTGCGTCAAAGTACCCCATTATCAGTGGGTCCTACACTATCCATGAAAAAGAGATGAATCCAGCCTTTCTAACCCTTGGAGATAACACTCCTTGCTGGGAAAGATGTGCAAATGCACTACAGGGGACTCCTCCTATATCCACTTGATGGTGGACACTGATTGAGTACAGGTGTGTGTGGGAGGGTGGGGAGGGTTGCTCAACCTCGATAGTCTGGTCAGACCGAAAACATAATAAACAGGCAAAAAATTTGGGGGAGCATACCCATGTATTTCTAAAGCTGCTGCAGCTATGAACCAAAAGACATGTATATTAAAAAAGAATAGCGCGCAAATGCAAAAGAAATTACTACCAAATCTGAAGACAATCCATAAATAAAAATGGGGATTTGGTCCCACCATATGGCCATATCGTGCTCAAGCTAACTACTGCGTCAAAGTACCCCATTATCAGTGGGTCCTACAACCTTCTAGCTGCCAACCTCCAAACCACCAATGACATCATCAGTTGATAAGGAAGATGTCAGTTGCCTGCATATCATCCATCTTTTGACTCTCCCTTGCCTCTCTCCTTTAGGATCTCATTAGCTAAGTGAGGGAGAAGAGAAACATTAGAATACTAGTCAGTACCAGTCTGCAAAAGTGTATTTGCTTTGGAAGAATAAATCACCTGTAACACAGGGTGTCCTACGTGTATTGATGTTGCTGTATTATGTAAAACTATAAGAATAGTTTTTAGATTTTATAAAGGGGCCTGAAGACTGTCCATAATTTTGGAGAGTACCCTTGAGATTGTCCATAATTTTTAAGGGCGCCTTGATTGAAAAAAAAGGTTGAGAAACACTGGTCTATATCCTCATAGCTGTATATCTGCAGCGTGAGATCTAAGGCACTGTAGCCTCTGACGGCTAGACTCAGAGGATTTGGGGTGATATTTGTTGAGGTCACTACTGTGCTGCTCTAAGCTCTCCTGGTTGGAGACCTGGACATGGGGAAATGCCTTTACCAAGACAGCCGCCTCCATATAGAGACAGTGCAAAAAAAGGAGGATGAATAGGTTTGTAATTGGAAAAGATCAGTTGCAAGTAGTCCATAGGTAATACTGCTGACTAGTTCTTTGCCCTCTGCCTGTCTTTTTTTTTTTTTTTTGGCACAGCTTCCAAAGGTTAATTCCTCTCTAATGAGATCAAATAGCTTGGCATTACAAATTTGTGTACAGGACACCAGACATCCAGGGAGTTTTACACCTAAGGCTATGTGCTAAGTAATCTGTCTATATGACTGCTATATGTTCTTTGCTGTTTTGTAAAGGAAGCAAAGGAGTCATTTAAATGCTTTCATTAAAGCGGAACTTCACTCTCTATTTCAACATTATCTATTTCTTCAGTTACTTCCTGGTTTCCAGGTCTAGGCAAATGATGTCATACATCCCAGGAGTCTTCAGGACTAGAGGGAGGGTTTTTCTCAGCTAAGCACACCTTCATTCCTGAGCTAAGAGAAGAAACATTCCAGGAAGTAAATGGTACATAAATCATATGAATTACTCAAGATGGCCAGGACCAGAAATGCTAGGTGGTGTTTTTCAAACTGATTTCCCAGCAAAATAACTGCACAGCATGAAGCAGATATCCTACAGAATGACCTGGACAAAATAACGGAGTGGGCAACGACTTGGCAAATGAGGTTTAATGTGGAGAAGTGTAAGGTTTTGCACTTGGGGACTAAAAACATAAAAACACAATACACGTTAGGAGGGGAACCCTTGGGGGAATCAAAAATGGAGAAGGATCTGGGAGTCTTGGTTGATGATAGATTAGGCAACAGCATGGAATCTCAAGCAGCAGCTGCCAAAGCCAGCAGAATATTAGCATGCATAAAGAAAGGGATGTATTCCAGAGATAAGACTATAATCCTTCCACTTTATAAAACTCTGGTCTGACCGCATCTGGAGTATTTTGTCCAGTTCTGGTCGCCGGTCCTCAGGAGGGATGTGTTGGAGCTGGAGAGAGTCCAGAGAAGGGCAACTAAACTGATTAGGGGATTGGAGGACCTTAATTATGAAAAGCGTCTGCAATCGCTCGATTTATTCTCCCTGGAGAAGAGACGCCTGAGGGGGGACATGATAGGAATTTATAAATATCTCAATGGGGATCTCAGCTTAGAAAAAAAGCTGTTCAGTCAAAGGGATTGCATGAGGACAAGAGGGCATACAATGCGATTAGAGGAGAAGCGTTTTAACCTCAGGCAACGTGGGGGGTTCTTTACTGTTAGGGCTACAAGATTGTGGAATTCTCTACCACAAGAGGTGGTTTCTGCGGGAAGTATGGTGGCTTTCAAAAGACTCTTAGACGTACATCTCAATGATCAGATCATTCAGGGGTATGAGAGATGATTACAGCCACACACACCTACACAGGTTGAACTGGATGGACTATTGTCTTTATTCAACCTCACCTACTATGTAACTATGTAAAAAATAAAGCAGAGAGACATGGATGGATGGGTGAGTTTGCTTTAAATAAAAAAATGAATTAAATACTGTTTTTAGTTTGTGGTTGTCAGATGCAGTGTAGTTCCACTTTCTGCTGTGACTAATCACAGCAGATCACATGACAATTGTACACAAGGATGGCTTTTATTCATGCCATCCATTGTGTACTATTGTGTTGATCTCTGTGGTTGGTCACAGTGATCACATGGTAAAGACAGGGCCTTTGAATTGTCGTTCAAAGTGCGACAGAACCAAAAGCTGAAAATTGGCCTGGGCGGGAATGGGATAAGAGTGCCCGGGCTGAAAGTAGTTAAATCGTTTCAGGAGTTTTAGGGCACCATCCCTTCTGGACTGAGACAAGCAGGACATGAAAAAATGTAATTTATTATGTATCTATGCTTAAGAAAGGGGATGGGAACCCCAAAATGTTGCATAGAAGCTATAGGAGGAGAAATACTCAACATATACCATGATCTGAGGGTGGCACCCGGCCCCACATCAGTTTGGCAAGAACATATTCCCATTTATAATCAAAGGTTTCAGGCTGCCACTCTGCTATTGGCTGGCAGTGCAATCCAGTTGCATTCAAATTTTTGCTGGTAGAATCATTTACCATGTTCTTACAAAGCTTTCTCTACTGTTCCATGTATTTGTTCTGGCTGTAGAAATGCAGAATGTCCATCTCTTTAAATCTTTCAACCCTAGCCTCAGCATGTGGGTAAGAGTAACCAACTGTTTTGGGTAGGAGGTGGGTGGCACATAATAATTGCCCAAGGTGCTCAGGAAAAAGGAGAGAGCAGAATTGCTAAGAGTGGACTACAGTGATGTCATTGGTTCTTTTGTGAATTTTAAGGATGAAATGCATAGCGTCAGCAGCTACAGAGGTCAATGAAAGCTTGTCTTTAAGATTATTTCCTGCTTGTTACATATATGGTATTATTTGTAATATCGCTAGCCTGTCCATAGTTTTACTTTAGAGTGCCAAATCAATTTCAGCTTCACCTGTTATATAGTAAGGAATCTATAATAAATGTTGAGGATGATGAGGTCTCAAAAAGTTTTCTGCATACCACTAGGGTGTATCATCATACTGTGAATTAAGTACCAGAATAGGGATGCTAGGACAAGCACTTTGAAGTGTTAAAAAGGATTGTGACCAGGGGGGTGTGGCAGGCGATGGAGGTGGATGGCCATAGTACATCAGAGATCCGGACCAGCAGAACTCGAAGAGGCTCAGAGCTATACTAGGCTTACCTGAATGCACCCCAAGACAATGGGCAAACCAAATGGGGGGGGGGGGCTGGGCTTACAAATTAGCAGCATTTGTAGGCCCAGCCAGGACCTCTGGATAGCAAGATGGTGCTGGCTTCTCCCACCATGTTCACACAGGACACTTGGCTGCATGCTGCAGAGGAGAGAAAAGGAGAAGAATCACACAGGGCTGCATAATGAGATCACCACATCAGCTCTGGGGGTGATAAATAGCCCAGCTAAGGAGGAGGAGGATTCAGGCTCAATACGAGTGTGTAAGTGTAAGTAACACTGATGACGTGACCATGTTAGAACAGAATGCTTATGGTGAGCAACTGGATGCATTTCCTACATCAGGCCAACCAGTAATCGATTCTACCCGCAAAGATATGCTAGTTTCTATGTATGCAGGAACACTGCAGCATGGCATGCTCACCTTTATGCAAAAATCTAAAATGGAAATCAATGCTGTGGGAGAGAGAGTAGACTAAAATGAAAATAAAATGGAAGAATTAATGATTTAGTGAATTCTCATTTTAAATTGGAAGAGGAACTCAAAAATCTTAAACTAAAAGTGGCTGACCTGGAAGATAAGGCCAGACGAAATAATGTGACATTCAGGGCCATAGCGGAATCAGTAAAATCTGCCGAATTGTGGCAGTTCATAAGTTGATTAATTTCAGATCTGCTTCCATCCATACCACTTCAAGAGATCGTAATTGACAGGGCCCACAGACTACCCAAACCCTCACATATTCCCAAAAAACTAGCAAGGAATGTAATTATTAAAATAATTTTTTTTCATGTAAAGGATCAACTAATGCAGTTCTCCCTACGAGATCCCTATATGGGCATAGTCCTTTACTCTGATCTCTCTTACAAGCAATGATTCTAGCTCAGAAGAACCTGAACCCCATAACTAAAATCCTACGCAACCACAAAATAGTTTACAAATGGTGATTTCCCACAAAAATCCTTGAGGATCAGGGACCCTTTGGTTCTGGTAGTTTTGTGCTTACCCCATGTCTCAAGTACAGGATCAACTGTATAAGAATATAAATATTGTTAATTCCATTTTACACCATTTGGATATTTTCGCCTTTCCTTTTCTACTTTTCGGACGGAACTTTTAGTGGCCTGAGCTGGCAAATAATTAAAGGATCAAAGCTATTTTATCAAAAATCTCCCAATGTTATTATGGAACTTAAAATCTTATGAATTCATGTTGAAGGCCTTAAGGCTCGGTTCACACTATGGCGATCCGACTTAGGGGGCGACCTGTGAAGTCGCATGCAGCGCGACTTCGGCGCGACTTGCACGGACTTCATAAAATGAATGTCTATGCAAGTCGCTCCAGGTCGCCCCGAAGTAGTACAGGACCCTTTTTCTAAGTCGGAGTGACTTGTGTCACTCCTATTAGAATGGCTCCTGTACCAGTCAATGGACCGCAACAGTGCGTGACTTGGCAGGCTGACCAAGTCGCCTGAGAGTTCGGACTAGTGTGAATGGACACTAATAGTCCTCATAAAAGGAAAGCCCTCTTGAATGATGCCATTAAGTTTAGTTTTGATATTGTGCGTGTCCAAGAGACTCATTTTGCGAAGGAAAATTCACCAAAATCTTCACACCAAAATATTCCACATATTTTCCTGGACTAGCTTCCCAAAAAGTAGAGGGGAGTGATGACAGCAATAAAGGAATCCCTTTCCTTTCATTTAATTGACTCTCAGGTAGATGCCTATGAAAGGTATATCATTTTAGTGGCTGATAATACTACTTTTATCATAGCTAATGTTTATGTGCCAATCAAATAGGCAACCTCAAAAATAAAAGATAATGGCAAAAATCCGCAAAATTCAAAAAGGACATATCATCCTTTGTGGGGATTTTATTGCCCCTTTGGTTTCCACTATGCACTGCTCCAAGACTGGAAGTAAAAATAGAAGGGGAATAGCCAATGTTTTCTTCAAGGTAGATTTATATGACCCCTGGAGATGTATACATACTACTGAAAAGGACTACACGTTTTTCTCAAATATACATAAAACCTATTTGAGAATTGACTACTTTATAACAGATAAAAGTTATAGAAGCTAAAATACACAACATATCTTGGTTGGATCATGCACCAATAACACTTGATATTAGCATTGTTGTTCAGTCGTTTAGTCTTGTCTGACTCTTTGTGACCTCATGAATCATAGTGCGCCAGACTTTTTTGTCCTCCACTGCCTCCCAGGGCTTGCTTAACTTCATGTTCATTGCTTCGATGATGCTATCTATCCATCCTGTTTTCTGTCATCCTCTTCTCTTTTTTCCTTCCATGTTTCCCAGCATCAGGGTCTTTTCACAGTCCGCTCTTCACATTAGGTGGCCAAAGTGTTTGAGTTTCAGCTTCAGAATCTGTCCTTCCAGTGAATATTCAGGATGGATTTCCTTCAAGATTGACTGGTTTGATCTTCTTGCCGTCCAAGGGACTTTCAAGAGTCTTCTTCAACACCATAGTTCAAAAGCATCAATTCTTTGGCATTTCGCCTTTCTTATGGTCTCTTTCACAGCCATAGGTTACTACTGGGAATACCATAGCTTCGACTATACGGCACTTTGTCGGTAGGGTAATGTCTCTGCTTTTTATAATGTTGTCTAGGTTTACCATTGCTCTCCTCCCAAGAAGCAAGAGTCTCTTTCATGGCTACAGTCACTGTCTGCCATGATCTTGGAGCCTAGGAAGATAAAATCTGTCACTGTTTCCATATCTTCTTCTTCTATTTGCCAAGGAGTAATGGGATCGGTTGCCATGATCTTAGTTTTCTTAATGTTCAAATTCAGGCCAGCTTTTGCACTCTCCTCTTTCCCCTTCATTAGGAGACTCTATAGTTCTTCTTCACTTTCTGTCATTGGTGTGGTATCGTCTGCATATCTCAGGTTATTGATATTTCTCCCTGCGATCTTATTCTGGTTTGTGATTTTTCGATCCTGGCATTTCGCATGATGTGATGTGATGTGATGCCATAGCAATTCTAACTTCCCGTTATGGAAGAACAATACATTTATTCTCTTTCAAGAGAAATATCTGTCTGTTATAAAAAGAAGATTAAGACATTTTTTTAAATCAACGCCAATGACTCTGAAGAGGGGACTTACCAATGGTGCACACATAACGCTTATATTAGAGGTATTATAATTCAGCTAGCATCCAGGGAGAAAAAAACGTAAACAACTAGAAAAAATCAATTCCTTATTAAAAAATATAGCGAATCTGGAAACAGAACATAAAAAATCTCCTAATAACACTTTGCTCCAACAACTCACTTCCTTTAGAACAGGGTTGAGAGTTACATTAATATCAGACCATGATAAATATCTTAAAAAACTCAAACTGAATTACTACTCGCAAAGCAATAGGCCTGGTAAGTTACTAGCATCTCAATTATGTCAAAGACAAATTAAAAATAAAACAAATAAACTAACACACCACTCCTAAGGTAAATTGATTTAAACCCTTTAAGAAATTGCAAACACTTTTTCTGAATACTACGCAACTTTATATAAATTACATAGTTTCAGAATTTTTAGATAGAGTTAACTTTCGAAAAATAGATTCACGCTGGACAAACTTAATAGTCCTATTAATATCAAAGAAACCTTAAATATTATCAAAATTTACCCAACAATAAAGCACCTGGAATAGATGGATTGTCCAGAGAATATTAAAAGACCTATGCAAATATACCAACACCCTATCTAACGTATATGTTTAACCACTTGCCGACCGCCGCACGACTATCTACGGCGGCGGTCAGCCCCTCACAGGCAAAGTGACGTAGGTCTACGTCGCTCGCCTGTGAGGGTTTAGGGAGCGAGCGCGCGCCGCCGGAGGCGCGCTCCCGCTCCCGCGTGGTCACGGACCCCCCCGCGCGCGTGACCGGCGGACCCGATCGCCGCCGGCCACTCTGCGATCGGCGGGGGAGAGGGAGATAGTCAGGCAGCTTGTGTAAACAAGCTGCCTGTCATTCTCCTCTCTGTATGAGAGCTGATCACATGGATCTACTATGTAGATCCATTGATCACTCTGCATACAGTTGAAGCCACAGCCAATCACAGTTAGAATCACGCCCCTAGGGACACACACAGCCCCTCCCTCTCAAATAAAGTTAACCCCTTCACTACCAGTGCATTTTTACAGTAACAGTGCATATGTATAGCACTGATTACTGTAGAAATGTCACTGGTAACCCCAAAAGTGTCAAAAATGTCAGTCAAGGGTCCGATCTGTCCGCCGCAATGTCGCAGTACCGCAAAAAAAATCGCAGATCGCCGCCATTACGCGTTAAAAAAAAAAACAACAAAAATGACAAAAATCTTTCCCTTTGTTAGTAAACGCAATAACTTTTGCGCAAACCAATCAAAATACGCTTTTTGCGATTTTTTTTACCAAACATAGGTAGCATAAAACAAATTGGCCGAAAATATTAAAAAATTTTGATTTTTACATTTTTTTTTGGGGGAATTTCATATAAAAAAAAGGGAAAAATATTGCTATTTTTGCAAAATTTACGCTCTTTTTTTGTTTATAGCGCGTGATCAAAAAATCGCACAGGTGATCAAATACCACCAAAAGAAAGCTCTGTTTGTGGGAAAAAAAGGACGCCAAATTCGTTTCGGTACAGCGTCGCACGACCGCGCAATTGTCCGTTAAAGTCACGCAGTGCCGAATCGCAAAATGCCCTCTGGTCGTTTAGCAGCCAAATCCTCCGGGGCTTAAGTGGTTAACTATGCAGCAAAGAAGGGAAATTTTCCCAGAGAGATGTTGGAGGCCATTATAATTACTTTCTGAAAACCAGGCAAGGATCCTAGTTTTCCCCAAAATCACAGACCTATTTCCTTTTTAAATTCGGACTTAGAATTCTATGCAAACATTTTGGCAAATAGACTTTTAGAGATAACTTCCTATCTTATAGTCCACGAACAAGTGGAGTTTGTAAATGGTCACCATATTCAACTTATTACAGCACATTGAGAATAATCAAAGGCCTTCTCTGCTTCTGGCTCTTGATACGGAGAAGGCAATCGACAGAGTACACTGGGGATATACATCGAAAACACTGTCAAGGTTTGGCTTCTCTGGATTTATTAATTCAGCCATATTATCTTTATATTCCCATCCCTCAGCTAAAGTCTTTACTTCCGAGATGCTGTGCAATGTTTTTTGTTTAACGGAATGTGACAAGGATGTCCTTCATTGCCACTAGAATTTTCATTAGCGATAGAGCCATTAGCAGAAAGCTTACGCTCAAATTCTAATATCCAAGATATTCAAGTGGGTAAAAGTGAACACAAGATAGATCTTTTTGCTGATGATATCATTTTAGCTATCTCTAATCCATACACATCTTTACCTGAAATTCAAAAGTTACTATAGTTTTTTGAGAAAATGTTATATTATAAAGTAAAAACATTAGCAAATGTTTTGTACTACCTATGAACATTCCTTATCATGATCTTCAAATATTATGTGGGAAATTTAAGTACAATTAGGACAAATCCAATATTTCTTAGCTTGAGATACATCTCACATTCCCACCGAATAAATTATTTGTAGCCAATTTTCCTAACCTATTAGTCCAAATTAATATTGACTTACAAAATATCAACAAAACCTAGGTCTCTTGGGTAGGAAAAAATAGCAGCATTCAAAATGCAAATATTTCTCTACTATTTTCGATCCTTACATAGTTACATAGTTACTAGTTAGGTTGAAAAAAATACACAAGTTTATCTGGCTCAACCAATAAAAAACAAAAAAAAAAAACAGTAAAAAAACGCAACCATACAATCCCATATACACAATCCTATACCCGCAGTTGATCCAGAGGAAGGCAAAAAACCCCCAGCAAAGCATGATCCAGTTTGCTACAGCAGGGGAAAAAAATTCCTTCCTGATCCCAAGAGGCTTGATATTCCGTGGATCAACTTTACCTATATATATTAGTACCCACTTATATTATGTACACCCAGGAAAGAATCCAGGCCTTTTTTAAAGCAATCTAGTGGCCTAGCCAGAACCACCCCGGAAGAGAGTCTATTCCACATTTTGACAGCTCTTACGGTGAAGAAACCTTTCTGTATTTGGAGACAAAACCTGTTTTGCTCTAGACGTAAAGAGTGCCCCCTTGTCCTCTGTGTTGACCTTAAAGTGAATAACTCAACATCAAGTTCACTATGTGGATCCCTTATGTATTTATACATGTTGATCATATCCCCCCCCTTGATCTCCTCTTCTCAAGAGAGAATAAATTCAGTTCCTCTTATCTTTCTCATACCTGAGCTCCTCCATGCCTCTTATCAGTTTGGTTGCTCTTCTCTGCACTTTCTCCTGTTCCCTGATATTATTTAAGGACTGGTGCCCAAAACTGAACTGCATATTCCAGATGAGGTATTACTAATGGTTTGTACAGGGGCAAAATGATATCTCTCTCTCTGGAGTCCGTGCCTCTTACCTATCCCAATTGCCTCCAAATTCTTCACACAATTAAATTCCAAACTAAGGAATTTTAAATGGCTGGAAAAGAAACCTAGATTTGTTTTTTGAATATTAACATCACCAAAAAATAAAGGAGGTATGGGTGGGTCTACCAGATACTTGGTATTACTACTATGCATCCTTATTAGATCAAATGAAATTCTGGTTTACTGTCCCTGATGATAAATTATGGCTGGGTATAGAAAGAGAAATCACTGAAGGTTGTGATATGTGTGCCCTAGCTACAGCCTACATATTATTCCCGAAAATAAACACTCCTAACCTATTTACTATTAAAGCAATATTTTGTCTAAAACTAAACATTTTAGTTCTACCAGACACATTCCATCAACTTTAAGAGCATTTGCTTATCAATTACCTCTCCTATTAGTGGACAATTGGATCTCCGAAGGTTTTAATTTCTATACTACAGATAAAAGGTTATTTAACTATTTAACACCGTATTATAGTAAGAAGGAATGCAATCTTGAAAAATCTGTAGAAATACCAGTAGTGATCTCACAGATCTGGAACTACTTTACACTAAACAGAGAGAGGAGAATCAAAGCTATATCTTTTTTTCTATAATTTGCTCATAGAGCACTCTAAAAATCTTAAAAGTTCTCATATGCATAAATAGGAGGAAGAACTATCCCAAAGCTTCAAATGGGAACAATGGCAAGCTGGCCTGTTAATAAATAATACAGCTTCGGCATGCATTGAACATTGGGACAATTCTCACAAAATATAGATAGATGTTGTTTTATAAACTATCCAAAATGTACCCAACACCTTCCCCAATATATTTACAATTCCAATTTGAGCTTTTATTAGCATATAAAAATTTCTCTATAAATACATTTTATAGAGAAGGGCAACTAAACTGATTAGGGGGTTGGAGGACCTTAACTATGAAGAGCGGCTGCAATCGCTCGATTTATTTTCCCTGGAGAAGAGACGTCTGAGGGGGGACATTATAGCAATTTATAAATATCTTAATGGGGATCTCAGCTTAGAAAAAAAGCTATTCATTCGAAGGAATTGCATGAGGACTCGAGGACACACAATGCGATTAGAGGAGAAGCGTTTTAACCTCAGGCAACGAGGAGGGTTCTTTACTGTTAGGGCTACAAGATTGTGAAATTGTCTACCACAAGAGGTGGTTTCTGCGGGTAGTATGGTGACTTTCAAAAGACTCTTAGACTTACATCTCAAGGATCAGGACATTAAGGCCTATGTTAGATGATTACAGCCACACACACCTACACAGGTTGAACTGGATGGACTATTGTCTTTATTCAACCTCACCTACTATGTAACTATGTACTATGTAACATTTAAGAGAAAATGGAATGCATGGGTTATGCCACCCCAAAGCATCTATATGACCTTAAAAAACATAAATAAACCATAATAATGATATTATAGAGCTGTATGTAGTAGATTTACTACTAAATACTTTGTATGTATAGTAGCTTACATGTTATTTTATTTTACCTTTAGTTTCATTTTTTTTATTTTATTTTGAAATTTTCAATCTTTCACCTCAAGTACCTGTTTACAGAAGAATCCCAACTGGGGTAAACAGGGGTATGTATAGTAACAATAATATCACTTGTTACTGTATTTCCTTACAATTTAATAATTTTTTTCCAAAATTTGAATTCATGCCAGAATGTCTCAAAATTACGAGACTGACTAATGTGGTGTAAAGGTTGTCTGTTTATTGTTCATCTATGTTATAATTACAACAATACATTACAATAAAAATTTATGGTTAGAAATAAATAAATAAAGGTCCATGACATAATTACATACAGTGAGAAAAGTGCTTATTTAAGCACAACTGCCATTTGGCATAAAGTGATGGATGCTTAACTACAGCCATGTGACAGGCTGAAGCTCTACAGGCCAGTAGCTGCACATTTCTGCTAATGCCGTATGTACAGCTTTGCAAAAATATCCTAAATTCACAAAATAATCTCTTCTGGTGCTTGTATCACTGCATGATTTTAGCTTGGGACCTGTATTATATCAGCACAGAGGCTTTTGGCACAGGACAAGGTGAGGATGTATTGAGGGAAAGGATAAGTATTATTGGCTTACTTAAACTTTTACTTTACTACAAGTAAATACTATTTTCCCATTATCCCTGCCCTCCCATTCACATAATGCATACCTAAATCCACCACCATGTAAACCCTATCCTAAGAACGGATATCAGTGATCCGGCACTGTTGTTTGTTTCTGGTGACTACTGACCCCTTCATGGTGATGTCAGTTCTTTTGAAGCTAGAGGGATCCCACCACTGGAGAGCCAAATGAAAGTGTCCACATCCACCCGTGACATGGGCATCTGAAAAAGCACTCCTCTACTCTGCAGTCAAGAAAATAAAATAATTAGTTGGAGGACAGTAGGATCTGGATAGTGTGTGTGCGGGGGGGGGGGGGGGTTGACAAAATTCTAGAGATCCCCCTCAAGATTTAAAGGCTTCCCTTTATAGGCGGCTCTCTTAGGGGGTTAGGGTAATTGTTAACTTTGGGGGGGGGGGGGGGTTGACTATATATACTGTAATACAAGACAAATAATTGCCAAAGCATTATAGGTTAGTTAAAGAGATAGCACAGTAGAAGTCACTTGCTTTACAGCTCATTTTTTTCAATTTAAATCTCACACCAAGCCATCTAATAAAGGATGACTCTGGAAATTTAGTAAACAACCTGCTTTTTACATCAAAGCAGTAAGCCAATAATTTGGAAAATATAAAAAAGGAGTCCACAACTATTCCTGCTGGCTCAAAAAGAGAATGCAAAACATCAATACACAATATTATACACTGCTCAAAAAAAATTAAAGGAACCCATTTTAAACAGAGTACAGCATCAAGTCAATTAAACTCCTGGGATATTGACCTGATCAGTTAAGTAGCAGAGGGGTTTGTTAATCAGTTTCAGCTGCTTTGGTGTTATTGAAATTAACAACAGGTGCACTACATGGGCAACAATGAGACAACCTTCAAAACAGGAATAGTTTTACAGGTGGAGGCAACTGACATTTTTTTCCCTTACTCATATTTTCTGACTAGTTTTGAATTTGGCTAGGGCCAGTGTCACTACTGGTATCATGAGACGACACCTGCACAGGTAGTCCAACTCCTCCAGGTTGGCACATCAATACGTGCCATTGCCAGAAGGTTTGCTGTGTCTCCCAGCACATTCTCAGGAGCATGGAGGAGATTCCAGGAGACAGGAAGTTACGTTAGGAGAGCTGGACAGGGCCGTAGAAGGTCCCTAACTTACAGTGGGGATTGAAAGTTTGGGCACCCCAGGTAAAAATTTGTATTAATGTGCATAAAGAAGCCAAGGAAAGATGGAAAAATCTCCAAAAGGCATCAAATTACAGATTAGACATTCTTATAATATGTCAACAAAAGTTAGATTGTATTTCCATCATTTACACTTTCAAAATTACAGAAAACAATAAAATGGCATCTGCAAAAGTTTGGGCACCCTGCAGAGTTAATATCTTGTACTGCCCCCTTTGGCAAGTATCACAGCTTGTGAATGATTTTTGTAGCCAGCCAAGAGTCTTTCAATTCTTGTTTGAGGTATCTTTGCCCATTCTAACTTACAAAAGTCTTCCAGTGCTTTGAGATTTCTGGGCTGTCTGTCACGCACTGCTCTTTTAAGGTCTATCCATAGATTTGCAATGATGTTGAGGTCAGGAGATTGTGAAGGCCATGGCAAAACCTTCAGTTTATGCCTCTTGATGTAATCCCCAGTGGATTTCGAGGTGTGTTTAGGATCATTATCCATTTGTAGAAGCCATCCTCTCTTTAACTTCAGCTTTTTCACAGATGGCATCAAGTTACCATCCAAAATTTGCTGAAATTTTATTGAATCCATTTTTCCTTCTACTCGTGAGATGTTCCCTGTGCCACTGCTTGCAATACAACCCCAAAGCATGATTGATCCACCTCCATGCTTAACAGTTGGACAGAGGTTCTTTTCATAAAATTCTGTGCCCTTTCTTCTCCAAACGTACCTTTGCTCATTCTGGCCAAAAAGTTAAATTTTAACCTCATCGGTCCACAGAACTTGTTTCCAAAATGCATCAGGCTTGTCTATATGTTCATTTGCAAAGTTCAAACGCTGATTTTTGTGGTGAGGATGTAGAAGAGGTTTTCTTCTGATGACTCTTCCATGAAGACCATATTTGTACAAGTATCTCTTTATAGTGGAATAGTGTACCACAACTCCAGTGTCTGCCAGATCTTTCTGGAGGGATCGTGCAGTCAAACGTGGGTTTTGAATTGTTTTTCTCACAATCCTGCGAGCTGTTCTGTCTGATATTTTAACTTGGTCTTCCAGATCTTGCTTTAACTTCCACTGTTCCTGATGACTGCCATTTCTTAATACATTCCCAACAGAGGATATTGACATCTGAAAACGCTTTGCTATCTTCTTATAGCCTTCTCCAGCTTTGTGAGCGTCAACTATTTTCAGTTTCAGTTTTCTAGGCAACTGCTTAGAAGATCCCATGGTGCTGATTGTTGGGGCAAGGTCAGAGTCTGGACATTTAAAACCTTTGAGATTGACATCACCTGGTCTTCCCAGATGATGATTGAAAACAATCCATGACACTGGCAGGTCTCAGCCTTGCAAAGGGGGCAGTGCATGCTATAAATTCTGCAGGGTGCCCAAACTTTTGCAGACACCATATTTTTGTTTTCTGTAATTTTGAAAGTATCAATGATGGAAATAAAATCTAACTTTTGTTGACATAAAAAAATGTCTAATCCGTAATTTAATGCCTTTTGGAGATTTTTCCATCTTTCCTTGGCTTCTTTATGCACATTAATACAAATTTTTACCTGGGGTGCCCAAAATTTCGATCCTCACTGTATCAGCAGGACCAGCATCTGCTCCTTTGTTCAGGGAGGGGCGGGATGAGCACTGCCAGAGCCCTACAAAATTACCTCCAGCAGGCTACTGGTGTGAATGTCTCTGACCAAACAATCAGAAACAGACTTCATGAGGGCAGCTTGAGGGTCCGACGTCATCTAGTGAGCCCTGTGCTCACTGCCCGACACCGTTTGGCATTAGCCATTGAACCCCTGAATTGGCAGGTCCGCCACTGGTGCCATGTGCACAGATGAGAGCAGGTTCATTCTGAGCACATGTGACAGATGTGAAAGGGTCTATAGAAGCTGTGGAGAACATTATGCTGCCTTTAATATCGTTCAGCATGACCGGTTTGGTGGTGGGTCAGCGATGGTCTGGGAGGCATATCCATGGAGGGACACGCAGACCTCTACAGGCTAGACAAATGACACCCTGACTACCATTAGGTATTGGGATGAAATCCTTGGACCCATTGTGAGACCCTACGCTGGTGCAGTGGGTCCTGGGTTCCTCCTGGTGCAAGACAATGCCCGTGCCTCATGTGGAGAGAATATGCAGGTGGTTTCTGGAGAATGAAGAAATGTATACTATTGAATAGTCCCCACGCTGGCCTGACACAAATCCATTAGAACACCTCTGGAACATTATGTTTCGGTCCCTCCGAAGCCACCAGGTTGCTCCTCAGTCTGTTCAGGAGCTCAGTGATGCCCTGGTCCAGATCTGGGAAGAAATACCCCAGGACACCATCCGTTGTCTCATTAGGAGCATGCCCCGACATTGTCAGGCATGCATAGAAGCACTCTGAAATTGCTCTTATGTTATTAATTCAATGACACCCCATGGCAAACAAACTCATACACGTATAGGGGAATCCTTTCTAAAAGTTCCATTCACTGGATCCACATTTTCCATCCTTTTCATAAATCATTCAATATATAACTCCAAAGTTTAAAACTGAATGACACAAGAATGATAAACCCACATTGTGCAAAATATTTTATTAAAAAACTCACCAAAACAAGAAGAAACACTTCCATATCACAATGCTATTCCAGCACTAATAATGATCACGTTGTACAGCCGATTATGGCTCTCCCAGCCACACGAGAATGTGCATAATGATATAATATCCCCACTGGGAATTCACATTTTAGCAGCTAATCAAATTCTATCTTTTTGTTTTATTTGAATTTATTTTGATTGAGATGATCTATTATTCTATTGATCTATTATTCTATCACTCATTTGTACATTCAAATCATTTGGCAGGTGAAATAGTAACCTTATATGCATGTCATCATCTGTGTATTTAGCTGCTTGCCTGGAGACCAGCTTTACCTTAGCCATTCAATATTTTATTAAAGGGAAAGGGCTTTCATTTTTCAGAGAGATTGTTGTATGTCATACTAACACACAACAGACATTCCAAAATGTACACTTCATGGAACTTTATGACACTTTCATTATATTTGAACAGACAAACATTGGATATTTATTTAAACAAACAACTACAGTCTACAAATAACTGATGTACTTGAATGAAAATACAAGGAAATTTTGACTTTTCAATTATTTGTTTTAACAAAAATATATTTATTGGTTTACACCCTTGTAAATACACCCTTAGCCTCAGAAGCTGGCATTGCCCCCTTTAGCAAAAATTACTTCTTGTGGGAGTTTTATAGAACGGTACATCAGTCCCTGACATCGACTCAGATCAGTCCTCCATGCAAAATTCCTTTAGTTGCAAAATGTTTGTGGGTTTGCATGAACTGTCAGTTTATATCCCCCCCACACACCACTACAACACTTCAATAGCATTCAGATCAGGGCTTTGACTAGGCCAGTCCAAAAGAGAACATTTCTTCAGTTTGAGCTATTCTTTGATGGATTTGCTTGTGTGTTTTGGGTCATTATCATCTTGAAAGTTTATTTCTGCTTCAACTTCCACTTTTGGGCAGATATCCTCACATTCTCATCAAGCACACTTGGTTATGATGAAGAATTCATAGTTGACTCAATAACTGCAAGCTGCCCTGAAGCAGTAAAGCAAACTCAAACCATACAAATTCCACCACTGTGATTCACAGTTGGTTTAAGGTTCTCCCCCTGAAATGCTGGCTTTAGTTTGTGCCAAATGTCACTACTGTTACTGTGGTCAAACAACTCTATCTTTGATTAACCACTTTCCCACTAGCCACTGTGCTGCTACTGCGGCACAGTGGCTCGTTATCGTCTAGCGACAAGGACCTACGTCGCTAGACTCCTCCCCTGTAGGCGGCGCTCGCGCGCCGCCGGAGGCGCGCTCCCGCTGTTTTCACAGCGGGAGTCGGGCCAGGGGAGGAGCGGCGGCGATCGCCGCTGCTCTGCCCCGATCGTCGGGGAATCCAGTTTGGAGATCCGCCCGCCTGTGTAAACAGAGCGGGCGGATCTCCTAGGTGACAAGGAGTGACAGATTGCAGGGTTCAGCATAGCTGAACATCCGATCTGTCCCTGGCTCACACAGTCACCTCCCCCCCCACACGTCAGTAAGCACCAGGCATACATTAACCCCTCCCTCTCCAATAAAATTAACCCCTTCCCTACCAGTGTCATTTTTACAGTAACAGTGCATATTTATAGCACTGATTACTGCAGTAATGTCACTGGTACCCCCAAAAGTGTCAAAAATGTCAGTCAAGGGTCCTATCTGTCCGCCGCAATGTCGCAGTCCCGCAAAAAAAATCGCAGATCGCCGCCATTACTCGTTAAAAAAAAAAACACCAAAAATGACATAAATCTTTCCCTTAGTTAGTAAACGCAATAACTTTTGCGCAAACCAATCAAAATACGCTTATTGCGATTTTTTTTACCAAACATATGTAGCAGAAAACAAATTGGCCAAAAATTTTAAAAAAAATTGTTTTTTACATCTTTTTTGGGGGGAATTTCATATAAAAAAATGTTAAAAATATTGTTATTTTTTCAAAATAAACGCTCTTTTTTTGTTTATAGCGCAAAAAGTAAAAGTCGCACAGGTGATCAAATACCACCAAAAGAAAGCTCTGTTTGTGGGAAAAAAAGGACGTAAATTTCGTTTGGGTACGGCGTCGCATGACTGCGCAATTGTCAGTTAAAGTCGCACAGTGCCAAATCGCAAAAAGTGGCCCAGACGTAAGACAGCAAAATGCTCTAGTGGTAAAGTGGTTAACAGTCCACAGCACACTGTTCCAGAAGGTCTGGTTATGGCAAGCTAAACTAATTTGGCAAACTTTAAATCATGTGCCAGACTCATAGATATCCACAACCTCCTTTATAAGGGGCCTTAAGCCGGCCATACATGGACCATCTGAAATCGATCGACTTGTGTACAACCAGCCTGTTGGGCTTTTCCCAAATGATCAGTGCAGCATAAAGCTGGCAACACTGATTATTGTATTCTGATGGTGAGGAATACAATATCACAGCGGGAATCAAATGTGTGGGTGGGGGAATCAGCTCATTTTTTTGTTCAACTTGCTGGTCAGCTTTAGAGAGTTCTTTTGATATTGGCTTAATGACACACTCAAAGAGAACACCAGACATGTTGATATCTGAGGTTCCACCTACACACTCCCTAAGAAAGTTGTAATCTTTGGCACCTAATCTGAACACCTAATTTTAATTATATGGATTTAAAGTGGTAAATTTAGGAGTGTAAGTGAATGTAAGAGCCGTTTCACACTGAAGCCCTTCTAAACTGCCTATGAAACGCTTTTGCAGCCCTTTTAAGGTGCTTTCGAGGCATTGACGGTGTGCTTTTTAAAACAACAAGGGAAAATGGTCTGGTTCCCACCAAAGCACACCTCCATCCCAATATTCATATAGAAGCAAAGGAGATTGGCCCACGGGACTTTAGATGAGGTATGTGCTAGTGGATGGAGATCAATGAATTACACAATAGGTTAGTAAAGCAATATTTGGTTTTTTATTGTAAACAGGTTGTAAAAATATTATCATTTACTCAGTAGCACATGACGTAGCTCAATAGCTAACATATAAAATATAAATAATATACAACATGAACAATGGTACATCATATATTGGCATACATCTTGGTGTTACAGCTTGGTTTCAGAAATAGCCTTAATAGCATATTGGGGTTCGATAATAATAGAGTATACTGCATCGTGAACTGACGCGTTTCGAGAGCTAAAGCTCCCTTCTTCAGAGATCAATGTATTCAAGATATATGGATCGATAAAACTCAAATGGACAATTTGACTTCTGTGTGGTAGCAGTAGACCGTATCTGACCCAGGAGCTGAAGGGTTCCGGTAATATGCAAACGAGAGAGGGGGGTCCATGGTAGGTGGGTAGTGAGTATGCGGTGGAGAAATGCACCTTCCATAGCAAGCCTGGGACCCTAGCGTCATGTGGCGGGAAATACATGGATCAGACAGAGCTAAGTGGTCCCACGGGCCAATCTCCTTTGCTTCTGTGTGCTTTTTAAAGGACACCTGACTCAAAAGCTTCTCCAAAAACCATTTTGAGGCGCTTTTGAATCGCTTTTGAGGCATTTTTCGAGTGCTCTTCAGGCGCTTTCCATTTATTTCAATGGAGAAGGGTGTTTTTGAGGTGCTTTTTTAGCTCTCCAAACATTCTCCAAAGATTCTGCATGCCAATTTTTTTTTTCACTGCACTGCCACCGCCCCAGTGTGAAAGCCTTCGTTGAATTTAATGGGAAGCATTTTTCGTGAGCTTTTCAGGTGCTTTTCTTAATGCAAAGCGCTTGAAAAACTCTTCAGTGTGAAAGGGCTCTAACAAACCAGAATTTTAATGAATTTAGGTTATGAGAGAATAAATACACTATGTCAATTTTATGTGTCAGTTGTTCAAATATATCACATTTATCTGTTTGGTATTGTTTAAATGAAGATCTAATATTTGTCTGCTCACATATTTGGAAAAAATTAACACTTTTCATGGGTGTACATTTTCACACGAGTATAAAGGTGCAAATTTTAATTCTTCTGTGAGTTATTATCGAGCAAGTAAATCAAGAATGCATAAAAATGATCACCAGTAGATGGCAGGGAGACCTTTCTGTTGGAGTCTTCAATAAATAGATAAGATGTCAGGAGGTTGGTTAGCTCCCCATGATCCACCTTTGACTAAACTGTGCCTTTTAGGTAGACTGACCTTTCATATATTACATAGCTGAAGCCTGGATTGCTTCTGGAACAAGCATATGAGGCATTGGAAAACAAAAGTTTGAGAATGGCTTCCAAAGGGACACATTAGGGACATTACAAATGGCAATGGGACATGGTTTACGTCTGGGGGGGGGGGGGGATAAGAGATTTAACCTTCACATAAGTGCCCATTCACACTACCACGACTTGTCAGGCGACTGGTCAGCCTGACAAGTCGCGGTCCATGCAGTGCTACGGGAACCGTTCTAATAGGAGCGACTCAAGTCGCTCCGACTTAGAAAATAGTTCCTGTACTACTTCGGGGCGACATTGGAGCGACTTGCATTGACATTCATTATATGAAGTCCGTGCACGCGACTTCACAGGTCGCCCCCGAAGTCGTGCCGCGGTAGTGTGAACCGGCACTAAGTCTTTTTCAAAGTAAGAGCTGTGAAAATGTGAAATAGACTCCCTCAGGTACTAGTTCTGGCCAGCTCTGTAGATTTAAAAAAGAGCTGAATAGATTCCTAAATGCACAAAATATAACTTGATATTAACATTTACAGGTAATAACACCAGAGATTGTTGATTTAGGTAATATCCAATTGACTTCCGGCGATTTTGGAGCAAATGTTGGAGTAAATTGTATCATGCTTTATTTAGTGTTTTTTTTTTTCCTCTAGATCACAGGTGTCAAACACAATGCCGTGGGCTGAATCCGGCCCACCAGGCCATTTGATGTGGCCCTCGCACCCTGGGTTTTTTTTCAGCTGGAATGTGATGGAACTCTGTTCCGCCATCTCCGGCTCTTGCAGGTCCCTGCCTACCCTGCATACACTCACAGTGGAGCCACCTACACTGCTGGGAGGTACTAGAGCCAGGCAGATGAGATGTAAGGAAGCTTTTTGGTGGGTGGGGCACTCTGTACTCTGCGTACTTCTTATCTCTGCATTCTGTACATGGCGCATCCATAAACCCTGTACTCTGCATGTCATACACTCCTCAACCCTGCAGTCTGTACATAGCGCACCCCTGAACTCTGCAATCTGTATATAGCACACTCATGAACTCTACACTCTGTACACTGCATACTTCTAAGTATCTAAGTAGATGCATAGTCTAATGCCTCGTACACACGCAATGATTATCGGCCGAACGATCGTCCGACTTTTGTCCAGAGTGGTGTTTTGTTGGTTGGAATGTGCCTAGACTGCACACGAATCTACTTCAGAAGTGATGTCATGTGCTGGTTTACTTTCCGTGTGTTTTTTCTTCTCTGAGCATGCCCAGTCTTGCTCATCAGATTTTTGTCTGCCAAAATCTGTACTGACTGATGGAAAATCGGCCGTTGTGTTGACGGCCAACAAAAATTTTATAGCCTGCACACCAGATTTTTTCGGCCGAAAAGTCGAAGCATCATAATAACAAGCCAAATTTGCGGCCAACTATCGACGCGTGTGTACGGGGCATTACAGATACAACTGGCCCTTTGAGGACAACAGTAATGCTGATGCGGCCCACAATGAAATTGAGTTTGACACCCCTGCTCTAGATCAACCCTGGGTATAGGATTCTGTATATGGACGTTTTCTATTTACCTTTTTTGTATTTTTTTGAACTGGATGGACTCTTTTTTCAGCCTGACTAACTATATACTTATGCAACATTAACCCATCTATGAAGTCTTGTCGAATGGGAGTAAAGCACTAGACTTTCTTTTGTCTCCTTAGCTTTTTGAAGGATATCTAAACTTATGAACAAAAATGCATTATTTTGCAGTATAGATGTGATGCTTCCTTCGTTTTTCTTTTTTTTGAGTTTTGAACATTATCGGGAACATTAACATGATCCTGCAAGAAATGGCTGCCCAGAAGAATATCTTCCTTCCTAGCCATTTTCTGTTAACTACCAATCGCCATTGCCCCGTAAAAATGGAGATGAAGAAATACAGACATGTTTGTAGTCCATATCAGGAGAGCAGGCCAGAGGGACAACCATGGCTCCCTCCATAGAGGGGAGGAGTGATCTAGCAATGCAGGGACAGGATGTGTGTTATTTGCAGGATTATCTGGTGAAAATGAACCAAAAGATGCTCGAAAAAAAAGAAAAAAAAAAAAAAAGCGCAGCCACCACCCCGAGGACTTGTAAGCTACAATATGTTATATTTTTGGTTTGGGGTTTAGATACCTTTTAATAAGGCTGCATTTACACTTGAGCGTAGCATTTTACCGCGATTTTTACTGCGATTTTACAGCGATTTTCAGGCGTTTTTGGAGGCAGGCATTGACATCTATCAAAAAAGCTGGTAATCAGCCCAAAAAGAAGCTCATGTACTTTTTTCAGCTACAGGCGTTTTGCAAAACGCTCAGATGTGAACAGGGGCCATTTAAATGAATAGGGTTTTACTTGTTGGGCGTTTTGGAATGGTTTTTTTTAGGCTGCATTCACATGTCAGCGTATTGATCGTGGGCAGAATCACCGCGATTCCGCCCGCGATCCGGAAATCATTGCAAATTGCGGGACGCCTGTGCGTTGCCCGTGATTTGCAATAGCACCCCAAACGCTGTGCAATGTTGCCATGATTTCCGCCTGCCGAATCGCGGTAACATCGCGCAAAAAAAAATCGCGGGATGCATTACGCTCCAAAGAAGCTCTTGTACTTTTTTGGGTGTAATGCGTCCCGCAATTTTTTTTTTTGCGTGATGTTACCGCGATTCGGCAGGCGGAAATTGCGGCAACATCGCACAGCGTTTGGGGTGCTATTGCAAATCACGGGCAACGCACATGCGTCCCGCGACTTGCGATGATTTCCGGATCGCGGGCGGAATCGCGGCGATTCTGCCCGCGATCAATACGCTGACATGTGAATGCAGCCTTAGCGTTTTTGGAGCTGAAAAACACTCAAAAACGTCCAGGTGTGAATGGAGTAAATGTCAAGGATTCTTTTGAAAGAACGGATTTTAGAATGCTTCTTATTTCACTTCTGAGCATATCTCCCTTTCCTGTAAGACTTTTGAAGGACACTGCAGGCAACCTTTGAGAAACAAATAGGTCATACATATGAAGGATTTATAGTGGCTGAATATACTGAGATCAGAATAGGAATAAGCAATATAGTTAAGTAGCATTGGCAATGCAACTTCTGCTGTTGCCTTGCCTCCCGTGAATTATCATCCATTTTATCAACGACATACACTTGCAAAATACAAAATAAGGATTGCTGCTTAAATGCACAGCAGGCTCAGATGATTAGGAAGCTTCCCACGTTTTGCCATCCATGCTGTCTAGGAAAAGAGGTACAAGATTCTAACTTGATGCTTTACAGCAGACTTGTGGGAAAAAGGGAAGATGTGTGAAAGAAAATATGAGAGCTGCCCTTACATATAGTTTTAAAGGTGCAGGTTCTGGAATTGTCATCCTGATTCTGAATTCATTACCTATTGAGTCACTAGAACAGTGATCTCCAAAGTGCGGCCCATGGGCCAGATGCAGCCCTTTGCTTGCCTTTTTTCAGCCCCTGGGGCACTATTTCTTTTATTGACACCAAGGATGGACTCTTTCCTTCCCTCTATTACCAACAATGGGGCATTATTCCTCCCACTTATACCAACAATGGGCTACTATTCCTTCCACTAATACTAATTATGGAGCATTGTTTACCACCGCTAACACTGGGGCATTTTCTGCTCTCAATAGCCGACCCTCCTAAAGTCTGAAGGACAGTAAATTGGCCCTTTGTTTAGAAAGACTGCATTAAACAGCAGATAAAACAGCACACAGTACACTGTCAGTTTGACTAAAGTGTATTTAAATCCCATTTTGTTTTAGGTTTGAAAAGGAGTGGGGAATGATAATGTAGATCCTTGATTAGGTCATTACTGCTGTCTAGGTAGATCAATCCTCCATTTTTGTCTTGGTCTAAGACATTGTTTACACAGGAGGCTGGGGGTGTGGTAGAAACAGGTGGTTAAGCCGTGTTTTTTTGTTTCCCCCCCCCTAATCACTGGGTAGTACCATTACCAAACATGACCTATTCAAGTAAATAGGGCAGCACCACCAGGTTTGTACCACATGCATTGCAGGGCAGGAGGACCACTGCGGCCTGGTGATGCAAGCTTTCAAGATTTGAAACAAGAGTTCGGGAGGCGAGAATTCACCTTCGAGCCGCCTGTCAAATGTCTCTGAAAAACAATCTTCAGCTAATCATTTTTCAGAGGAGCCACAATGTTAGCCACGTGTAAATGAGCCTTAAGAGAGGATTTCCCTCACTTTAGATAGACAGGAAATGAAGCAAAATCTGCCCCATGGCACACAATTGGCTAACTAAAACTATATGAGTTTAACCACTTGCCTACTGTGCACTTAAACCCCCTTCCCATCCAGGCCAATTTTCAGCTTTCAGCGCTGTCACACTTTGAATGACAATTGCGCGGTCATGCTACACTGTACCCATATGAAATGTTTATCATTTTTTTCACACAAATAGAGCTTTCTTTTGGTGGTATTTAATCATCTCTGGGTTTTTTATTTTTTACAAAAAAAAAGAAAAAAAACAGAAAATCTGTCATTATAAATGGGGGACTTTAATTATCCAGATATAGACTGGGCAGAAGGAACTGCGCACTCAGCCAAGGCTCGGCAGTTCCTAAATGTTTTGCAGGACAATTTCATGGGTCAGATGGTGAATGCACCGACAAGAAACAATGCGGTACTTGACCTACTGATTACCAACAATACAGACCTGCTCAAGGATATAGAAACACGGGACAACTTAGGAAACAGTGACCATAGGTCAATTGGTTTCAGTATTAATTACAGTAATAGGAAGCACAAGGGTAATATAAGGACACTGAATTTCAAAAGAGCCAATTTCCCTAAACTGCGCTCGCTGCTAGAAAATATCAAATGGGATAGAACCCTGGGAACAAAGAACACAGAGGAAAAATGGGAGTACTTCAAGAGCATACTCCCAGTGCATTCCAAAGGGAAATAAATTTAAAAGAGCAAAAACTTAACCCTGGGTGGCTAAACTCCAACATAAAAATGTATATTAGTGCTAAAGAAAAGGCCTTCAAAAAATACAAGACTGAGGGGTCATTGGCAGCATTTAAGCATTACAAAGAGTGTAATAAGAAATGTAAAGATGAAATCAGGGCGGCTAAAATAGAACACGAGAGACATATAGCGGAGGAGAGTAAAAAGAACCCCAAGAAGTTCTTTAAGTATATAAACAGTAAGAAAGCGAGGCCAGAACACATTGGCCCCATAAAAGATGACAAAGGAAATATGGCCACTGAGGACAGAGAAAAGGCGGAAGTGTTAAATAATTTCTTCTCTTCTGTCTTCACAAAAGAATCGGGGGGCTACACGAACCTTGCTTGTAAGGCCAAACTAAATAATACACCTCAGGAAGTGCCGCCATGGCTAACAGAAGATAGACTTAGAGCTAAGCTAGAGAAACTTAACATAAATAAATCCCCGGGACCGGATGGCTTGCACCCGAGGGTTCTTAATGAGCTCAGCCAGGTGATTGCCAGACCATTATTCTTGATCTTTAAGGATAGTTTACAGACGGGTATGGTGCCAGCTGATTGGAAAAAAGCCAACGTGGTACCAATATTTAAAAAGGGGCCAAGATGTATCCCGGGTAACTATAGGCCGGTCAGCCTAACATCAGTAGTCTGCAAAATTTTGGAGGGGATGTTAAGGGACCACATACAAGACTTTAGTAATGAAAATGGTATTATAAGTAGTAATCAGCATGGATTCATGAAAAATCGTTCTTGCCAAACCAATCTATTAACCTTCTACGATGAAGTGAGCTGCCACCTAGATAAGGGAAAGGCTGTGGATGTGGTGTATCTGGACTTTGCAAAGGCCTTTGACACCGTTCCCCACAAACGCTTACTGTACAAACTAAGGAAGGTAGGTATGGACCATAAGGTGAGTACCTGGATAGAGAACTGGCTCCAGGGGAGAGTCCAGAGGGTGGTGTTTAATGGGGAGTACTCGGATTGGGCGGGTGTGGAAAGTGGGGTCCCCCAGGGTTCTGTCCTGGGACCAATCCTGTTTAATTTATTCATAAATGGTCTAGAGGAGGGGATATCTAGTACAATCTCAGTATTTGCAGATGATACTAAATTAGGCTTGCCAATATCTTCTATGCAGGATGTGGAAACCTTGCAAACGGACCTGAACAAAATAACGGGGTGGGCAACTACATGGCAGATGCGGTTTAATGTTGAAAAATGTAAAGTAATGCACCTGGGGGCCAGAAACCAGAAAGCAAGCTACTCACTTGGGGGGGAACCTCTGGGTGAGTCTAGGATGGAAAAGGACTTGGGGGTACTGGTAGACAACAGGCTTGGCAGTGGCATGCAATGACAAGCGCTGCAAGCAAAGCCAACAGAATACTGGGATGTATAAAAAAGGGGATTCACTCCAGAAATAAAGATATTATTCTCCCGCTCTACAAGACTCTGGTCCGGCCACATCTGGAGTATGCTGTCCAGTTCTGGGCACCGGTCCTCAGGAAGGATGTGCTGGAACTGGAGAAAGTCCAGAGAAGGGCAACAAAAATGATTAGGGGAATGGAGGACATCAGCTATGAGGATAGGCTACAAGCACTGAACCTATTCTCTCTGGAGAAGAGACGATTGAGGGGGGATATGATATCAATGTACAAATACTGTACTGGCGACCCTAGCATAAGGAACAAACTATTCAGAGAAAGGAGATACAATAAGACACGTGGCCACTCACTAAAACTAGAGGAAAGGCGGTTTAACCTTAAAGTGCGTAAGCGGTTCTTTACTGTAAGAGTGGTAAGGATGTGGAATTCTCTTCCACAAGCAGTCGTATCAGCAGGGAGCATTGATAGTTTCAAAAAACTAGTAGATGGGCACCTTAGAGACCACAACATACAGGGGTATACGATGTACGGCTAAAAGCAAACACACACACACATCATAGGTTGAACTGGATGGACTGATGTCTTTTTTCAACCTCACTAACTATGTAACTATGTAACTATAAAATTTTGAAAAAAAAAAAAAGTTTTTCTTATTTTCTGCGAGTAGATTTTGAAAATAAATAAATTTTTCTCCTTCACTGATGTGCGCTGATGAGGCGGCACTGATGGGCACTGATAGGCTGCACTGATGGGCACTGATGAGGTGGCACTTATGGGCACTGATGAGGAGGTACTAATATGCCGCACTGATGAGCACTGATAGGCGGCACTGATAGGCGGCACTGATGAGCACTGATAGGCGGCACTGATGAGCACTGATAGGCGGCACTGATGGGCACTGAGAGGTGGCACTGCTGGGCACTGATAGGTGGCACTGAGAGGTGGCACTGCTGGGCACTGAGAGGCGGCACTGATGGGCACTGGCGGATGGCACTGATGGGCACTGGCGGATGGCACTGATGGACACTGACGGGTGGCACTGATGGGCGGCACTGATGGGCAGCACCATCAGTGCCCACACTCAGTGCCCATAGTGCCGCCAGTCAGTGCTCATCAGTGCCTAGATGAGCAGGCACTGATGGGCACTGACTGGCAGCACTATGGGCACTGATTGTGGGCACTGAAGGGGGGCACTGATGGCGGGCACTGTGGGCACTGAGTGTATGTTTTTTTTACCTTGTGTAATCAGGGCACTGGTGATCGCTGCCCTGATTACATTCTTCTGTGTCCCCGGCGCTGTGCAGCTCTCCCTCCTTCCTCACACTGCAGTCTCCGTGTGAGGAAGGAGCGCTGGCGATGAGAGATGATCTCATATGTTTACATATGAGATCATCTCTCATTGGACGGTCCGATCACGTGGTGAATGGCCGCTGTGATTGGCCATTCACCACGATCTGTGATCGGCTGTGTCCAAGGGACACGGCCGACACAGATTTTCCCCGATGCGCACTCACGGGAGCGCGCGGGGAGACTGTTACTGGGAGGCCGTTTAAAAACGGCCTCCCAAAAATGTCCGGCCTCCCGAAAGAGTCCGCGCTGCAGCCGTATATAGGCTGTAGCGCGGATAAGAGGAAGTTAAACAATAGCCTACTCTGTCCAATATGAAAAATAAAGTTTTGCCTTTAGATATACTTTAGGGCACATGTTTCAAGCACAAGGCCCGCGGGCCGAATGCGGCCCGCCAGGCCATTTCATGTGGCCCTCACACCTCTCCTGTAACTTTGGATGGTGGGGGAGGACAGCGGGAGGACGGCGGGTGAGGACAGTGGGAGGATGGTGGGGGATCGCAGGGGAAGGTGAGTTTTAAAATGTACAGAACAGATTTCCATGCAAAATAATGGTACCGCTTTCAGCACCTAAAATCTGAAATAATCATACTGCCAGGGAGGTTAAACAGTCACCAAACATACAGCATTCCATTTTGGCAACCCTTAGCAATGTAACGAGAGGGCTTCTACATTTTTCATTAACAGCTCCTTTAAAGCAGAACTACACTACATCTGAGCACCACAAACCAAAAATACTTTTTAATTTTTTTTTTTATATTCAAAGCAAACTTGTCCATCCATCCATGTCTCCATGCTTTATTTTGAGGATGAGTTACTTTGAAAAACACCCAGTAGCATTTCTTTCTTGGCCATCTTGAGTAAGGGCAGATGATTCATGTAGCATTTGCTCTCTGGAATCCATCTGTCCTTAGCTCAGTCATGCAGGCAGGAGTGCTTATGCCGCTGTACAGAACACTGGTGAGACCTCACTTGGAGTATTGTGCGCAGTACTGGAGGCCATATCTCCAGAAGGATATAGATACTCTAGAGAGAGTTCAGAGAAGAGCTACTAAACTAGTACATGGATTGCAGGAAAAAAACTTACCAGGAAAGGTTAAAGGACCTTAACATGTATAGCTTGGAAGAAAGAAGAGACAGAGGGGATATGATAGAAACTTTTAAATACATAAAGGGAATCAACTCGGTAAAGGAGGAAAGCATATTTAAAAGAAGAAAAACTACCACAAGAGGACACAGTTTTAAATTAGAGGGGCAAAGGTTTAAAAGTAATATGAGGAAGTATTACTTTACTGAGAGAGTAGTGGATGCATGGAATAACCTTCCTGCAGAAGTGGTAGCTGCAAATACAGTGAAGGAGTTTAAGCATGCATGGGATAGGCACAAGGCTATCCTTCATATAAGATAGGGCCAGGGACTATTCATAGGATTCAGATATATTGGGCAGACTAGATGGGCCAAATGGTTATTATCTGCCGACACATTCTATGTTTCTATGTTTCTATATTTCTATGTATGCTTAAACTTAGGAAAACCCCTCCTCCTCCCCTCCTTCTGGAATATATGATATAATTTGCCAAAGCCTGGAAACCAATAAATAACTAGAGAAATATAAAAATATGAAAAAAATGAAATGTAAATATAATATACTTTCCTTTCTAGCTACCAATGCTAACAGCATAAGCTTTAAAAATAGACAATGTTGCTTAAGAGAGTGAAGTTCTGCTTTAAAAATGAGGTGGCTTGTGTTGCCAGCCCATGTACAACAAAACTGAAGGATGTAATCTACATTGGTTGTCATTGATCTGTTTGGATTGAAACACTTTATTCCTGGCAGTGTAGACGATGAGCCTCCTGGGAATGACCAAAAAGCCTCCTGTGCCCAATTTTAAACAGAAGCCTAAAGACAATAAAGGCAATCCTATTCAAACCCATGTATTAAAGGAGAACTTCAGGCAAAAACTCAAAATGTATTCATAAGTATGCAAAGTGAAAATTTTTGGGCACCATTTAAAAAAAAAAAAATGGATGCACCATTTGGAATTGTAAACAATGCTCCTTAACATTTTAAATGATGCGTTGGCACTTTAGCAGTTTCCATGATGTTTTGAGCTGTGGCAATTTTTTAAATTAAAGTGTTTTTTGTGAAGTTTTAAAACGATAGGTTAAAGAAAGTCCCACGCCTGTATTCCTGAGAAGGTAAAGTGGTCCTTACAAATTTACTAAAGCAACCCTTCCTAAGCTTTTTACCCTTGGGAAACCCTTGGCATAAATTTAGTTATCAAAGAACCTTTGTTAAAACAACTTCATTGGTGGTCAGTGGGAAGTATTCCTCTTAAGGTGATGGTCAGAATGCCAACCTTAAAGACAGCTGTAAGGATCATTGGTGTCATGCAATTAGCTCTGTCAAGTGGCATAAGCCCCAGATTTTTGCAGGAACCATCAAATAGGAGATCAGTCAGCCACAGCTCAAGGACCTCTAGCAACTTCTGGAGGAAAATGGCCAATAAAATGGTAAATAACAAAAAATAATCACTTTGTACTATTTGCTAACTTTTATTTTATTTTTTTTCAGTTCACTAAAACTTTCATCACATGGATTAGCTGAATTTTTTGCAAGCAAATTATATTATTAATATTTGCAAAATGTTGTACAGTTCAAAAACAAAAAAATTACCATACGGGTTTTCAGTGCTTAGGAGCTTATTTGCATCTTTGTGGTGTGTTTAATGTACACACATTAATGCATGTTATGTGCATTGCATCAAGGCAGTCCACTCATGGGCTTGCATTCTATGCATGAAGGTGAAAAATCTCTTCTGTGCAGCAGCCCCTCGATACTTACCTGAGCACCATCTTGATCCAGTGATGTCCACAAGAGCCTCGGCTCTCCGGGGCCTCTCCCTCCTCATTGGCTGAGACAGCAGCCATTGTCAATCACAGCCAGTGAGCCAATGAGGAGAGAGAGAGGGTGGGACAGAACCGCAGCTCTTTGAGTGAATGGACACGCAGAGCCGCAGATCAGGAATAAGCCTGTGTGGGTGCCCCTATTGCAAGCTGCTTGCTCTGGGAGCACTTAACAGTAGGGAGGGGCCAAAAGCACTGGCAAGGGACCCGAGAAGAGGAGGACCGGGGCTGCTCTGTGCAAAACCACTGCACAGAGCAGGGGAGTATGACATGTTTGTTATGGTTTTTTTTTTTTTTTCGTAAGAAAGCCTTTAATATCACTTTAAGAGACAAATTTAAAATTAAGCTTTCCTCCATTTTCCTCCAACTAAAACAAAGTGCTGCCTTTTGTTACCTCTCTCATCCAGAAAATCCTCCTCTGTGCTACACCTGAGATGGCTTTTAGTTTGCTATGGAGGCCTTGACTTGGGACATACATTCTCACCTATGGAAGGGTGCATCACAGGGGCGCATTATGAAATGAGTGAGCAAGATAAAAAGTGGGCCTCAGACATTGATGAAAAATCAATGTCAGTATTTTTTTTTTTATGTATTTATTTTTCTACAATTTCATTTGTTTTTAGTTTTTTTGGGGGGGGGGGAGAGGGTTAGAGCAGTGGACAATGTTGGTAGGACAGGAGGGAGTGGTCTCAGTAGTTTTTTATTTATTGATTTATTTTTTACAATTTAATTTTTCTATATTTTTTTTACAATTTTTTTTTAATATCAGTTTTTTTACTAGCCCTGTTTGGTGGGCTAAACAGACCTTCTGTCTGCCTTAAGATCAACTTATTATGAGATGTATATGTGTATGTGGATTGGCTGCTAAGGGGGAAGGGGGATTGTCCCACAGTGTATATCTCTTTGTGCCTGTGTTTCAATAAACAGTTCATTCTAGTTGACTCCCAGAACTGTGCGTCGTTCAGTTACTGGGGAGGGTGGGGGGGGGGGTATTTTGCCTTGGATATTTTATTAGTTCCTCAGCTTCAAGGATTATATAGTGGAGATACCTAGGCTGAGTATTGGAGCTCCATTACAGATTCATTGGTTAGGAAGGGGCGTATTTTGGAGATGTTGCGGAGGTTGAGGCGGTAAGCTTTGGAAAGTGATTGGATATGGGTCTGAAAGTAGAGTCCAGAATTACACCTAGCAGCCTGGCAAGCGAGGATGGGTTGATGGTTGTGCCAATGATCTTGACAGAGCAGTCAAGGGAAGGGGCACATTGAGGAGGAAATATGAGCTTGGTTTTGGACAGGTTGAGTGGTGTGAGTGGTGTGCGGAAAGGTAAATGATCTAGGTGGTTTTTGGCCAATGGAGCAGTCTTGCTGCCCTCCTCAGGACCAAGGGTATCCAAAAAGCACTACAAGAAAACGACAAGAGAAGGGCGCACCGACCTTGCACATTACCACTAAAAAAGTTTATTAAAATCAAAGAAGGTAGCATACATTATACTCACAAACATATGATATGTACAAGCATGTAGGAAATGGGAACTGCTCGCTTCCAGGACACTTCTCTACTGCTGGATAGCGTGATGGCGTGCTCACAACCTTGTAGACACAGTACCACTATACACAAGTTCAGATGTTTTTCCTGACTGCAAAGAACCCAAAAAAATGCCTTCTATTAAACCGGCAAGGTGTTACAGCAGCGAAGCCATATTCCTGTGCTTAAAGTTTTCTAATACAAACAATCTTTTTTTCTCTGGTCATGCTACAGAGCTGAAACTTCACATGTACACTTTTTAGACCCCCCAGATCTGAAATCCAAAAAATCTCTTTTTTTTTTTAAAATTTTTTCATTAATTGGTTTTTTTATCAAAAATGACAATTTTTAAGAACTTTTTTTGTGTGATTTTGTGTCTGGGGGGTCTAAAAGGTGTACCTGTGGAGTTTCAGCTCTGTAGCATGTCCAGAACCAGAAAAAAAGATCATATAGGTGTTAAAGTTAAAGGAGGCTCCCCGAACCACATCCCTGTTCTACTGAAAATTTATCTTTTTTTTTTCTCATGGTTCTGGACATGCTACAGAGCTGAAACTTCACATGCACACCTTTAGACCCAAAATCAAAAAATCTCTCTTTTTTTTTTTTACTTTTTTCAATAATTGGCTTTTTTATCAAAAATGACAATTTTTAAGAACTTTTTTTTGTGTGATTAATAGTTAATGGGGCAGGACCTAGAACCCTAGGCACTTTTTAGGGGCATTTATTGGGTTTTGGGGCTTCAAAATGGTGTTTTTTGATTACCGAAGTTCGGGTCCCATTGATTTCAATGGGGTTCTGAAATCCGGGCCGAACTTTCGGGAAGTTCAGATGTTCTGGCCGAACCGAACTGTTCAAAAGTTCGATCATCCTTAGTTGGTACGTGAGTGTAAAATCATTGTCCCTGCACAATGATTCTTTAACCTTCCTAGCGGTATTCCCGAGTGTGGCTCGGGGTTAAATTTCAGTGCCAAAAGCGGTAACCCCGAGCCACACTCGGGGTACCGCTAGGAAGATCGCTGGATCCTGAAAGCGGGGTTACTTACCTTGTCCCCGGGATCCAGCGATGTATCCTGGCGGTGTCTGGCAGCGGATCTTCCTCCTGATCCTCTGTGTACCCCGGCTTCCGTCTCCTGCGACGTGACGTTCGCAGGGGGGTGGAACCGGCGCCAAAATTCAAATGTAAAATACACCAAACACACTGATACAATGCAAAATAAAAAAAAATCACATTAGTTTGCCCCCCAGTGCCCTTTCCTGCAGTTTTACTGTACTTTTTATGTATATATATGTATATGTATATATATATATATATATATATATATATATATATATATACATTTATATGTATATATATATATATATATATATATGTATACATGTATATATATATGTATATATGGTATATATATATATATATATGTATATATATATATATGTATACATATATATATATATATATATATACATATTTATATATATATATATATATATACTGTATATATATATATATATACATATATATATATATATATATATATATATATATATATATATATACACACACATATATACTATATATATATATGTATATATATACTTTAACTTATTTATAGTTTTTTATTATATTATAATTTATGATTTTGTGTTTCAAACTTTATCATACCCGAGATGTTATAAAGAAGAACGCACAGTAAGAAAAAATCATATGTAAATAGTTGGTTTAGGCTGCTCATTCTTAAGAATTACATGCAAAATAATGGTACCACTTTCAGCACCTAAAATCCGAAAGAATCATACCGCCAGGGAGGTTAAACATATGGAGAGCACATATGGCCTTACATTTTGGGAAGCCCCTTCTTAGGTCCTAATTGTCCAAATGTCATATGGCCAGCAGTGACGATCAGAATTGTATTGTATTGCCTAATAGCAGGCAACCAGGTTTAAACATTCTCTGGAACATGACAGCTCAAGAAAGCTAGTTTCCGCCTAAATAGTTAAAGAGAATTTCAGAGAAGGTTGTGTTCTTTGGAGAAGAGCGGGCTCTCAGACAAAGCAATAAAGCGAGAGCAGACCATGATTAAAAGTGTCCCACCCACCTATATATTCTCCCTGCCATAAATCCTCAGCTGATGTATTTAAAATATGAGCTGCACATCTATATTTTCTGGTTAGTAATTGATCTCCAGTGTTACCGCCAATAGTAGCTTTCCTTGCATCTAGACAAAACATAAAAAAAATCACCCTTTAGCTTAGTAGGGCTATAATGGCCATAGATATGTACTTTTTTATCACTGTGATGCTAATGATGAAATAACATTTTGATTATTTACTGTAGAATGATGATGATTTTTTTTATATCTACATTTATATGTATTTTCCTTTTCCTTTCTCTCCCTTTCTATCCGCCAAGTTCCAAGCAAACAAGAAAATCAATTTAAAGTCTTAAGGCTACTGGCTGATCTTGTAGTTTAATTCTTTAGTCGTCAGCCCCTTTCCCATACCCTTGTATTGGTAATCTTCCAGTGCTGCAAGGCTTAATACAGTCACTGGGCCAGTCATAGGCACTGGTCAAGACTATACCCACCATCTCCGCCCTCCTACTCTATAGAAGTGGAGTTATACTTTCTACCAAGAAAAAGTGCTCTATGAATAGGGGAGGTGGAACTTTTAGTCAAAGAGTGCTTTTCATTGAGGGAAGCTTTAATTAATGGAGGAAGGGGGCAGAAAGTATAGGCATAGTCGGCACTCGGCAGCCTTTTGGAGAGCCTATGACAGGCCCAGCAGCAGTTTTAACCCCCACAGCTGTAATCTTCAGGGGGGTCAGAGGACCTATAGAATTAGGGTCTATTCACACCAGTGCTCTAATGCATATATTTTCATGCATTGAGCTGTGTTGTACAGTCCGTACACAGTACATCATGCATGGTGTGTGGACAAGCCATGTTTTACCAGGGGTTTACTCCAAGTGCTGGGTTGGACAAGCCTTTAGGGCATGTCGGCCATGCTAGTACAGTCCTACAGTTGTTTGCCATTTGTCAGCCCTAAATGCTTGAACATTCTGCTCATCTAAATATTTCTGTTCACTTGAATGCAGATGGGATGAAGAGGAGATGATCAGCTCTTGTAAGGTAAAAGTAGTGCTCGGTGCAGGTTTCCTAATCTGACTTTCTCTTATGTTCATTGACAGACACAATTTGTCTTCATTCTTGACCATAGGGTTATAGCACAGGACAGGAGTAGGACACTAGGCAGAAAAAGAAACACAGCACCGCCTGTGGGCAGTCCTAGTTGGTATAAACCCTCTCTCTGCTATAGGCAAGCTAGTTATTTCTGCCTAGTGTTTCAGGTGTAGGGACCTAGTTCACTGCTGGGACCTGTGGTTAAATAGACTTTTTATTTTCATTTTTCCCATTTTTCTATGGACATCTTCAATCAACAGCTGGGCTGAGGTGATGGGCAAGGTAAATGTCTCGCAGGGACACATATGACCAGGCACCTGGCGTCAGTGTCACAGTGCTAACCTGGCTGACAGCCCACTCACCTCATTGAAGATGGATCAGTCCTGGAAAAGTTACCCGTAAGCTTTGTGGATCAGTAACTAGATGCCTCCCCCTCCCTGGGCTCAATGTGGGGAAGGCATGGGTACTCCCTGGGATGGTACTCCTTTTCCCCTCCTGACCAAAGTTGTAGTCCTCAGCCCCCCCCCCCTCTTGGGTGCCCGGTCAGGATTCAGTTGGACACCACCACAGCAGTAATCTATGGAAACCATCAGGGCGGCATGAGTAGTTTGACAGCAGCGCTTTAAATTTCCAGAATCTTTCAGTGGGCAGAGCATCATGTATTGGCTCTCCCCACTGTGTACGTTCCAGTCGTTGAAAACTGGCAGGTGGAGTTGTCTGCCACTGGATGAAGGAGAGTGGTTGCTACACCAGGAAGGAATAATCTCAACAGTTTATGGTGGTGTACTCCTGATGTAGATCTCCTGACATCCGGTCTTAACAGAAAAGTCCCACAGTTTGTGGCAGAGGTGAGGGATCCCTTGGCAGATGCAATGGACGTCTTGATGGTTCTGTGGAGCCATTGTCTTCTCATTTATGCATTACCTCTTCTCAAGCTTTTCCCTTGTCTGCTGTGCAGGATAGAGCCTGGTGGAATTCTGGTCATTCTGGTTGCTCTGGATTGTCCTTGCTAACCCTGGTAAGTGGATAGTGTACGGTAGATCACAGACATCCTGACAGTTGCCTCTACAGGAAGATTATATGTCTCATGGCCTGATATTGCACCTTGCTTTGCATCGCAGGTTTTGATGGCTTGGAAATTGAAAGCCTGGGTTCCAAGAGACAGGGGGTTGATGGCCTTGCGGATTTCTACCATGCTGCAGGCTCTTAATCTACCTCAGATCTATAATTGCATTTGGACAGCTTATATCTTGTGGTGCGAGGCTTCAGGTGCCCCTCCACACTTTTTTCTTGGTGGCTCGGATTTTGACTTTTTTCCAATGGGGCAGTGAGCGCAGGCTTGCCTTGAGTACCATCATGGGTCAGATTTTTTGCCCTTGCAATCTTTTTTCATTTTTCAACATCCTTTGGACACACACTCTTTGATTTGTACCTTTATCTATGGGGTGCGTCAAGTGGCACCTCTTAAGTGTTCTCTGTTGCCACCGTGGGACCTGAGCCTCATTTTTTTCGATCTTTTAGTAGCCTCCTTTGGAAACATCAGATAGATTCCTTTGCTTATGCTCTCTCAGTTTTTGGTCACAGTCACTTCTGTGCACTGTGTTGGAGCTAGCGGCTTTGTTCTGTGAGTCTCCTTAATTGGCCTTTCACAAGGATAAAGTGGTACTTCACCCGCATCCGTCCTTCCTTCCGAAGGTGGTTTTAAGTTTCATCTGATTGGGGACATGGTCTTAAATGTTCTGTGTCTACATATTCTGCACCCTAAGGAAGTTGTGCTGCACTCCTAGGATGTGGTCAGGGTGGTTTCTGTGTACCTGTCCTCCACGACTCCCTGCTGGAGGTGGGATTCTTTGTTTCTGATAACAGACGGTCCCCACCAGACCTGGTGTTCTCCTCTGCCATCATTTCTTGGTGGATAAGGCAGTTTGTGGTTCAGGCTTATGCCATTTTGGGTCGGGCTCCTTCCTTTCCCATTACAGCACACTCTACCAGGTTGATTCGTGCCTCTTGGGTGTTCCGACATCTGGCGTCTGTGTCTAAAGTTTGCAAGGTGGCCACTGGTCGTTTGTGTATACTTTTACCACATTTTACAAGGTTGATGTTTTTGCAATTTCGGATGCTTCCCTTGGCCGAAAAGTTGTGCAGGTGGTTGTTTTAGGTTCCTTGTTTCCCCTGTGGGAGTTTGTGTCGGATGGGTTGCCTTTTTTGTGTGTGGCTCCTGCTTTGTTTCCCATCCCTCTTTAAGGCACTGTTTTGGGATATCCCTATGGTCAAGAATGAAGAGAAGCTGTGTCTGTCAATGATGTAAGAGAAAACGGGATTCCCTTTCTCTGAGTTCATTGACGGACTAAGCAACCACCCCTCCTTTGGCTTTTTTCTTGTACTGCTCTGTTACTATCTGGCTCACCCATAGCAGAGAGAGTATATACCAGCTAGGACTGCCCATAGGAGGTGCTTTGTTTCTTTTTCTGCCTAGTTTCCTACTCCTGCAGATGGTGCTATAACCCTATGTTCAGGGATGAAGAGAAGCTGTGTTTGTCAATAAACTCAGAGAAAAGGATTTTATGGTGAGTAACAAAAAAATCCTGTTTTTCCCCCAGCCAGCGAGATTGCAGCTCCCTTACAGATATGACATTGTCATGTCCAACCCATGCTAGCAGTGGCTCATTTTGGCTACCCTAGTAACTAATGAGTGTTTTGGACTTTCAGAATTCTTTGCTGTCAACTGTTTCCTCTAATTGAAAAGTGTCAAGCAAGTATTGCACTGTTCAGGCACCAATGGTAGGGTAGTGCAGTGCACTAAGGCAGGTCCCAACTCTTAACCCACTTGAGGATGGGTAGATGAATTCCTGCCTGTCATTCTCGTGTCTGGCCATTGTAATACACAACCATTGTGCAACACTAAGCAGAAAACATTGCCTGCATATGCAATTCTCTGATCTCTGATCTTTGCCACAACCTTACAGATACTTCAACCCCTCTCAAGGTTAATTAAACAGTTTGTAATAATGCTGTCCTGACTGCAGGATATACCAGACACATCGAGCAGATTGGTAGAGTAGATCTCAATATATTGAAATACCTTGCAAATGATGAGGGTAAAAGCATACATCTTGGCAAATAATAGTAGTTGTACAAATCAATGCAGGATAACACCAGTAATCAGAGGCAAATATATGACAACACTGTGTACTGGGATCAGCATAAACTGTAGCAGATCACTCTACAGTGGACAGACAAAAGATTAGTAAGCATTGCATTTAGGAGGCTATTCTGACAGAGTGCAATAAGGATGACACTGTTACACCTAGGATTGTGATGGGAGAATACCCATTAGATGTATAAAGGGTAGAAACTAGTGAAAAGTATTTTATAAAGTTCTTCTGCCGACTATAGTTGAGGCCCTTTAATAATGTTAGTGCGCTTAACAAAAGTCTAGATGGTCCAGCATACAGTGTAGGTGCAGTCCATGTTTAATGTAAGCACAGTATGGGGATGGTGTTGTTGTGAATTGACACGGTACAGGTGCGGTATTACTGAAGTATGGGCGCTAGTTGTCCTAAAGTCCTGCTCTCATTTAGCCTCAGGCTACTAAGGGGGCCCTATATGTTTTGTGCATATGGTTCATTGATGGTAAATAAAGATGTGAAGGAGGAAGGATAAGATGATGCGCCACTCTCTGCAAGACAAATGCAGTGTCAAAGCAATGTGAACGCCATGGTCCCACATGGTCTCTCTCTCTCCTAGGTGCTGTCATCCTTCCAGCCTTGATATTCTGTCCTCACTTGCTCGGCCTACTGGTGTTCTGTGGCCACACAAGCAGATGTGCTCACCATGAGTTCTCTGGTGCCAAGAGCGTGAAGTCCTCCCCTCAGTCTCTTTAAAAGCTATCCATCTCTGCCATTTTCTCATCAGGGTCTTATGGGAGTTTAAGTTTGCATGCACCTATGGGACCTGTAATGTCATGGATGTCCTGAACTTCACCTCCCTTGATCTCCAGAGCCTTGTAAAGAAGTCCATAGGCTCTCCTGTGTAGTTCTCTCACTGCTGGCTAAAGGGCATTGTATGTTGCAATAAATAGAGTAAAGTAACTAGCTGTAAGGAAACAATGGGGTTGATGTACTAAAGCTGAAGAGTGCAAAATCTGGTGCAGCTCTGCATAGAAACCAATCAGCTTCCAGTTTTTGTTTTGTCAAAGCTTAATTGTTGCTATTCTTGTATGGTGACCTTGGGTGTTCTGAAAGGTGGCTATAAATAAAATGTATTATTATTATTATTATTATTATTATTATTATTAATAATAAAATGAGCTGAAGTTAGAAGCTGATTGGCTACCATGCACAGTTGCACTACATTTTGCACTTTCCTGTTTTAGTAAATCAACCTCTAATGCGTCTTTCTCCGTGTTCTTGTAGTCCAGGACTTGGCTATATACATTTACGCAGTACATCCATATAGTATTCAGACACAATGAAATATTCAACTATGTCCTTCAAAAGATGTTTTCTAAGTTGTGTTTTCTCTTGTTATCCTAATCTGACAATGCAGGTATAATGAAACAGAATACATTACCTTCTTTATTCAAGTTGTCCTTGTATGCTAAAGCCAGCTCCACACAAGCCCTATAATCAGAAACACAATGTAGCTTGCTATTTATTCATGTTTTGACTTGATTATGTCAGTTTTCCAGTGCTTAAATTCAGAAGATACAATAAAATGGTATTCAGCCTTCCATTGACTTGAATTGTAGTGGCGAAAAGGCATAGATGTGCACTTGAAATACTATTTTGGGTTCCAGCACTTATAATTTGATGCTATTAAACTGTCCTCTCTTTTCGTTGAAGAAGAAACTAAAATAGATGCAATCCCAAAAACACATTGTACTGATAATGTCTGGGCCTATAGATCAGTTCATTACACAAGTGTCTCCAGTATCATGACATATGATGCTGGCCCTTAGCTAACAGGCAGTTGATCACACATGCAACGTGTGACACTTATACAGACAGGAATGTTCGGCTGTTTTTAAAGTTAAACTGTATGCAATTCATGAAAGTTATTCTTCAATTTAAAAAACAAAAAGTAATTGAAAATATTTTTGCAGATGTACATTTTTTGTTAACCTGTCTAAATGATTTTTCAGCTTATGATTGTACATGGGTCCAATAGATATGAGAATGTCATCTGATCCAAAGAAACCAGCCAGATTGGGCAATAGATAGAGATACAAAAGAAAATCCTACAAGGGCACTCTCGGCTTCACCCACTCTTCTTTTAATCCGTAGCAAAAAAACAGCATCATTTTAATCAACTACCGTATATGCTGGCGTATAAGACGACGTTTTAACCTTAAAAACATCCCCCAAAAATTGGGGGGGGTCATCTTATACACGGAGTATAAAATGTGAGGACTACCTTACATAATTAGTTTGAGCCAATCTGAGCCAAAACAAACGTCCCTAATCTCTCAACCCGCTGGATGTGCTGTAATACTGTATGTACCGTAGCTTCGGCTACATATACAATATACCACGCTGAGCCAATCACAATGAGTGATGTATTCTATTATCGAATACAAAGCCTGTTCGAATTGGCCAAGTCAGAGAGGCGGGCTGATAATGTTACAACCTCTGACTCCTCTGACAATCCGAGCTGGCTTTGAATTTATTATACCAACGGGAAGACCAAACAACTGGGCAAGACAGAACTTTTTACCACCCACACAAGCCAAACAATCCTCTTGCCAAATGTGAGTACTATTTACCTTTTAGCACCATCCACAGCAGCCTGATACTCTCCTAGGGGAACGAGGTGGACGCCAAAAAGCCAAAATGTAAAACATTGTTGTATAAGAATACATCGCTCGCAGTGATTGCCTCTGCGCGGTATACTGTATGTAGCCGAAGCTACAGTACATACAGTATTACCACACATCCAGCGGGCTGAGAGATTAGGGACGTTCGTTTTGGGCTGAAGATTAATGGGTGTAAACTGCCAAAGGGGAGTAGTCTTATACGGTGATTATAACCCAAAATCTATATTTTAACTTGAAAATAGGGGGCCTTCTTATACGCCCAGTCGTCTTATACGCCGGCATATACGGTAAAACCCATCTGACCAACGATCACTTCACTTGCTTTCTGACAGATTTCTCAAGGCATCCAATTGCCTTAAGAGAGCTCGCATTTGAAGGGGCTGGAACTATGCAGGCACCATCAGATAGGAGGTTTATAAGTCACAGCTCCATTTTAGGATGCATTTTCTACATACCTCTGTTCCACATCAGTCTTCTAACATCTCTCACCCCTTCTAGTAAAGTTATATATATATATATATATATATATATATATATATATGTATACACACACACACTATAATGTCAAAAATATTGGGACGCCTTCCTTTGCAAGCACATGAACTCTAATGGCATCCCAGTCTTAGTCCGTAGGGTTCAATATTGAGTTGGCCCACCCTTTGCAGCTATAACAGCTTCAACATATCTGGGAAGCTTGTCCACAAGGTTTAGTAGTGTGTCTATGGGAAAAGTTTGACTATTCTTCCAGAAACGTATCTGTGAGGCCAGGCACTGATGTTTGATAAGAAGTACTGACTTGCAGTCTCCACTCTAATTAATCCCAAAGGTGTTCTATTGGGTTGAGGTCAGGACTCCGTGCAGGCCAGTCAAGTTCATCCATCCCAAACTCGCTAACCCATGTCTTTATGGACCTTGCTTTGTGCACTGGTACCCAGTCATGTTGGAACAGGCATGGGCCATTCCCAAACTGTTCCCACAAAGTTGGGAGCATGAAATTGTCCAAAATGTTTTGGTGAGCAGACGCCTTAATATTTCCCTTCCCTGAAACTAAGGGGCAAAGCCCAACCTAAAACTGAGAGGCAAAGCCCAACCGAAAACAACCCCACACCATAATCCCTCCTCCACCAAATGATTCGGACCAGTGCACAAAGCAAGGTTTATAAAGGCATGGATGAGCGAGTTTGGGGTGGAGGAACATGACTTGCCTGTCCTGACCTCAACTCAATAGAACATCTTTGTGATGAATTAGAAAGGGGACTGGAGACTAGAGACTTCTGGAAGAATGGTCAAACATTCCCAAACACACACTCCTAAACTTTGTGGACAGCCTTCCCAGAACAGTTGAAGCTGTTATAGCTGCAAAGGGTGGGCCAACTCAATATTGAACCCTACGAACTAAGACTTAGATGCAATTAGCATTATGTTGTGTACCATTGGAAAAGTACATTGGAAAAATTACCACTCTTTAATTTTCCTGATGACTGTCACAAGTGCAGAAAGTAATGGCAAATCCACAATTTGCAGTTGTCACTGGAACAGGAGGTGGGAAGCTGAGAGGAAATTTTCCAATGGGGGACATCTGTTCCAGTGGGAAATCCTTTCATTTATTGAGATTTCTCCTTACTTTCTGGTGTGTCTCCAAGATAGGAAATGAGGAGAAATCTTCCAAACAGGACACAGACAACAATAAAACACTGGGGGAGGATTTTACCATTCCATACTTTATCCAAATTTTAAAAAATAGTTTAATTGTTTTGGCTATACATACAATTTAATGTAAACCTGAGGTACAATGTAAATCAAAACAAAAAACTAATTGCCATCTGACTGACTTTCCCCCTACAGCTTCCTAAGACTTATTATTTGCCAATCACTGTGATGGTTGGCTCCATGGGCCAAAGGTAAAGGTCAAGTGGGAGGGAGGACTCTGCATTCCTAATGACAAGCTAGAAAGGCCTGGGATCTATGGGTTCTAAGGCTCTGAAGAGCAAAATTAACCTGATATGCAAGTGCCTGAATGGGTATGCTAAGTGGTGTCAGTGCTTATTTGCTTTAAATGGATCTAACAAGCAAGATCTTTTTGATACACCAGGAACCCCCTCCCAAATTATAAATTATGTAATAAATGATGGCATTAAAGAAAAAGAACCTGCAGCAAAAGTAAAAATACTTGCCTTATCCCCGAACTTCATACTGCAGCACTATGCAGGGGCATCATCTCGTGAGAGCTGGGATACTCGGCTTTCCCCAGTATATTTTGGAAGGATTGTGACATCACCCTTGCTTAGAAGCCACGCTTGACAGCCAGTAGTAAGGTAAGTATATTTATTTACATTATTTCTCTTTGTTTTTTCTTTCATTTTTACATTATTGCCACAATTTATTATGAGGACGGAAGGAGGCCCTGATTAATTAAGTGTATCATGCTTTCTAGACACAACCAAGAAGTTGCCATTGTTATCATTTTACTTGTCCCTAAACAAGCAATACTCTTCCCCTCAAGAGAGCCAGCATCCAGTCTGGACATTGTCCTCACAAAATGACCCAGGAACCCAAAGAGGCAGACACAATGACATAGCTCTCAACTGTCCCTGAGTTTGAGGAACTGTCCCTGATTTGAAACAAAGTCCCTCTGTCCCTCTTTCCACTTGACCCTCATTTTGGTCTAATCTATATAGTTGTGTAAAAATGCACTTTTTATCTTTCAAAAAGTGTTTCCCAGTTCTAAATCTTTCATCCAATTTCTTAATTGCTGCATTTGTACATTTCAAAAGCCAATATAAAGGAATAGTAGTGGTAAAAAAGAGAACTTGTGGGTTTAACTAATAATTTTTTTTGTATAATTCTCCTTTAACGGGGCATGGCAGGGGTGTGTCCTATGCCTACATACTTTTGCTGATAGGTGTCCCTCATTCAACTCAAAAAGTTGGGAGGTATGCAATAGGCCTGCTAATTTAATTTGCTCCTTCCAGTTCCTGTTAGGGTTAGTTGACACTAGAATAGGGATTCACCCACAAGACTTCTACATAAATCCTGACTCATATCATATATCATATCATACTGTATATCATATCATAATGTATCATATAATGCAATACAATATACCATAATATAATATGAATAATATAGTATAGTAGGAATACTGGACACAGGTAATTAATTTGTTTTTGTATTTTGTATCTTTGTGTATGTTGACATTGAGTCTGTGTCGCTTGTATAACTGTATTCTCTGTGTTTGTTTGGCAGTATTGCGCCTTTGCTTCCCTGTTCTTCATTCTCATCTCCATCACAACGTTTTGCCTTGAGACCCACGAGGCATTCAATGAGATCATCAACAAGACTGAGACCACCACACAAAACAACGTCACCAAGACGGAGATTATACTAGAAGTGGAGACTGAACCTTTTCTCACATATGTAGAAGGCATGTGCGTGATATGGTTCACGTTTGAGTTTCTGATGCGTGTTTTGTTCTGCCCTGATAAAATGGAATTCATTAAGAGCAGCTTGAATATTATAGACTTTGTGGCCATCTTACCTTTCTACCTGGAGGTCGGCTTGAGTGGCCTGTCTTCCAAAGCAGCCAAGGATGTCCTCGGTTTTCTTCGAGTTGTCCGATTTGTCAGGATCCTGAGAATCTTTAAGCTCACTCGTCATTTTGTTGGGCTCCGAGTCCTTGGCCACACTCTACGAGCCAGTACAAACGAGTTTCTCCTCCTTATCATATTCTTGGCACTTGGGGTTTTAATTTTTGCCACCATGATATACTATGCGGAAAGGATCGGGGCAGAGCCAGGTGACCTTACTGGCAGTGCACACACGGCCTTTAAAAACATCCCCATTGGGTTTTGGTGGGCTGTGGTAACAATGACAACTTTGGGGTATGGGGACATGTATCCAGTAACCTGGTCAGGCATGTTGGTGGGTGCCCTATGTGCGTTGGCAGGTGTGCTAACAATTGCTATGCCAGTCCCCGTCATTGTCAACAATTTTGGAATGTACTACTCCCTAGCTATGGCTAAGCAGAAGCTACCAAAGAAAAAGAACAAACATATTCCACGGGCACCTCAACCTGGATCACCTAATTACTGTAAACCAGACATGCAATCTCCCCATAGAAGTGCTCAAGGAGATTCCTGTCCCTTAGCTCAGGAGGAAATCATTGAGATCAACAGAGCAGGTAAGATTGTATGAATGAATATATGAAGATAGCAGTAAAAATACTGCATCTTGAACAGATGTGTACATATTTTGGTCAAAAATATCATGGCAAGTCATGATTCCAAAAGCTGATATCTCATATCTGGTTTGGTTGTATAGCAAAAAGTTGTCTTCGCTCTCTGAAAAGTTATGATATTGGTTTAGTGGTGAATTGGCACAAGAAGAGGTCTCAAAAATGATATGCCTGCTGTACAGCCAATTCCATGATCATCAATAGGCCAGGAAAGATAATTTGGTTATTGCTTCCTTTTATGCAATGTAGGATACAAGGAAAGCCCGGTAGTGAGAATGTTACACCATCAAAATGGCAGTTCTGGATGTGCTATCAGTGAATTTAGAGATCTTGCAGCCTGAACTATTAAGCTGAACTCCAGGAAAACTACTAAAATACCCAACCTAGATACATACAGTATATGTAATGGAGGTCATCTTGCAAGCCAAAGGATTTGTAATTCCGTTCATCATGTCCCAAAATTTACACAATCCTTCCAGAGAGCATAGACAGGCTTGTGACCTAACTTTTCTCTAGGAGCAGTTTGGAGGCAGTAAAAATGCGACCCGATCACGCTTTTTAACACCCACCCCCCCCCCCCCCCCAACCAGAACTGTAAATGAGCCTTAACTTTTGTTATACATTTCTGTCTATAGTTCATCTTTAGTAATTTTCCTTACGTTTAGACTTACTAAATTTCTATCAGGACTAAAATACAGGCACGTAAGGTTGTCTGAGCCTACCTTTAGCTATCTACCTAAATTGAAGTGGAGCCCTGGAATTTGGAGCACTTGGTTAGAAAAATTCAGTTCAGAAAGTTGAGTTGTGGAACATCCACTGCTGCCTCCCCCACTTTACTGGATCCTTAAAGTAATAGATTAATGGTGTTGGAACCTTAAAATAATAGTCAGGAACATTTTTGTACTAAAAAATGTAATTTATCCAATTTGCACTACTAGTGCTCCTGGGTGATATGCAGGCTGCATCTGATAACTGAGGAACTACCACAACGACCTCAGAATGTAAAAAAGATATTTGGTTGTCACCCAAACTACACTGCTCAAAAAAATTTAAAGAAACACTTTAAAAACACATCAGATCTCAATGGGGAAAAAAATATCATGCTGGATATCTATACTGATATGAACTTGGCAATATGTTAGGAATGAAAGGATGCCACATTGTTTGTTGGAAATTAAAATTATCAACCTACAAAGGGATGAATTCAAAGACACCCCCAAAGTGAAAAAATGATGCAGCAGGCTAGTCCAATTTACTGAAATTTCATTGCAGCAACTCAAAATGGTACTCAGTAGTAGCCTGTATGGCCCCCACGTGCTTGTCTAACAACGTCGGGGCATGCTCCTAATGAGACGACGGATGGTGTCCTGGGATATTTCCTCCCAGATCTGGAACAGGGCATCACTGAGCTCCTAAACAGACTGAGGTGCAACCTGGTGGTGTCAGATGGACCAAAACATAATGGTTTCAGTCCAGAGGTGTTCTACTGGATTTAGGTCAGGGGAGCGTGGGGGCCATTCAATGGTATCAATTGCTTCATTCCCCTAGAACTGGCTGCATACTCTTGCCACATGAGGCCAGGCATTGTCGTGCACCAGGAGGAAGCCATGATCCACTGCACCAGCATAGGGTTTGACAATGGGTCCAAGGAACTCATCCTGATTCCTAATGGCAGTCAAGGTGCCATTGTCTAGCCTGTAGAGGTTTGTGCATCCCTCCATTGATATGCCTCCACAGACCATCACTGACCCACCACCAAACCGGTCATGCTGAACGATGTTACAGGCAGCATAACATTCTCCACGGCTTCACCAGACCCTTTCACGTCTGTCACATGTGCCCAGGGTGAACCTGCTTTCATCTGTGAAAAGCACAGGGTGCCAGTGATAGGCCTGCCAATTGTGGTGTTTAATGACAAAGGCCAAACGAGCTCCACAGTGCCGGGCAGTGAGCACAGGGCTCACTGGAGGAGGTTGGGCTTTCAGACTGCCCTCATGAAGTCGGTTTCTGATTTTTTGGTCAGAGACATTCACACCAGTGGCCTGCTGAAGGTCATTTTGTAGGGCTCTGTCAGTGCTCATCCTGTTCCCCTGTGCACAAAGGAACAGATACCGGCCCTGCTGATGGGTTAGGGACCTTCTACGGCCCCCACCCAGCTCTCCTAGAGTAACTGCCTGTCTCCTGGAATCTCCTTTATGCTCTTGAGACTGTGCTGGTAGACACAGCAAGCCTTTTGGCAATGGCACGTATGGATGTGCCATCCTGGAGGAGTTTGACTGCCTGTGCAACCTCTATAGGGTCCAGGTATCGCCTCATGCTACCAGTAGTGACACTGACCGTAGCCAAATGCAAAACTAGTGAAAAACAGTCAGAAAAGATGACTAGGGAAAAAAATTTCAGTGGCCTCCACCTGTAAAACCATTCTGTTTTGAAAGTCTTATTGTTGCCCATCTGGTGCCCCAATTCATTTTATTATCATCAAAGCAGCCAAAACTGTTTTACAACCCCCTCTGCTGCTTAACTGACCAAATCATTATCCGAAGAGTTTAATTGACTTGATGCTATACTCTGATTAAAAAGTGTTCCTTTAATTTTTTTTGAGCAGTGTAGTAATGCGCATATTTAATAATACATTTTTTTGTAATAATTTTTACTGTAAAAGTAAAAGAGGGCAACATAAAAACATTGTTCAACATAACTTGTTTGGTGGTGGGTCAGTGATGGTCTGGGAAGGCATATCAATGGAGGAATGCACAGGCTAGACAATGGCACCCTGACTGCCATTAGGTATTGGGATGAAATCCTTGGACCCATTGTCAGACTCTACGCTGGTGCAGTGGGTCCTGGATGAGTTACTCCTGGTGCACGACAATGCCCGGTCTCATGTGGCGAGAGTATGCAGCCAGTTTCTGGAGGATGAAGGAATTGATACCATTGAATGGCCCCCACGCTCACCTGACCTAAATCCGATAGTACACCTCTGGGACATTATGTTTTGGTTCATCCGACTACGCCAGGTTGCACCTCATTCTGTTCAGGAGCTCAGTGATGCCCTGGTCCAGATCTGGGAGGAAATACCCTTGGACACCACCCGTCGTTTCTTTAGGAACATGCCCCAATGTTGTGAGGCATGCATACAAACACGGGGGGGGGGGCATAAAACGGAGTACCATTTTTAGTTGCTGCAATTAGATTTCAGCAAAATGGACTAGCCTGTTGCATCATTTTTTCACTTTTTCGGGCGATCTTTGAATTCAGCCCTCTGTAGGTTGATCATTTTCATTTCCATCAAACTATGTGGCATCCTTTCATTCCTAACACATTACCCAGTCCATATCAGTATAGATATCCAGCATGATATTTTTCCCCATTGAGATCTAATATGTTTTTAAAGTGTGCCTTTAATTTTTTTGAGCAATGTACATATCAGTGACGTTAACTTGTGATCTGCCTGACTTTTTCTGCTCATCAGCTATCCTTGTTGTTAGTGTATTAAATGTGTGGCCCAAAATAATTCCTCTTCTTCTAATGTGGCCCAGGAAGGCCAAAAGGTTGGACACCCCTGCTCTAGGTAAACATGCAACTGATACAATGCAATGTCTACGTCCAGCCACAACCAACACAAGTAATTGCTGGCTATGAGAACAGTCACAAATTGCTGTTGTCAGCCTGTCATTGCACTGGATTGCCTGAGCAGCGGCAGCTATTCATACTCCCCTCTAGATGCAGGAATATTTGAATATTTTGGCACTTTGAATTCTGTTTTTAAGTGAAGTGCATGTGAGTGGCTTTCTTTATCTTTATTACATGGTGTTTAGAGCATATCATGCCATAAAAAGGCTCTATTTGTTTCATTAAGAGATACACATTGCGGATCTAGGTGTGCGTGTGTGGCGTGGCTTTAAGATTTGGAAGGAACCATATTTGATGAGATATCAGAGGAAGTGGACCGTCCTGGGAGGTGCCTTAAGGATCACATATGTGCATATTTGACCCTCTGTAATAGGTGGTCAACTACTTTGGGTAACAGGCTGTGTGTGTGTGTGTGTGTGTGTGTGTATGGGTGTATGTGTGTGGTGAAGGTGGTCTCCAATATGGATCTATGATCCTGTTAACACTGCTAAACTGCAATCTCTTTTAATGGCCAAAGGACTCTATTGCCTCATTTCCACTGAGCGGTTCGGTTCGGTTCGGAACAGTTCAGCACGGTTCAGAACAGTATGCCTTGATCAGGCTTGCGTTTCCACCGCCAACCGTACCTTAGCTCAACAGTACCTCAGCCCAACAGTACCTCAACAGTGTAGCTCCACCCTGTTGGTACGGTACTAATGTGCTTGGTACCCCAACGAAAGGGTCCCAAAAAAGTGGTACGGTACGGTTTGGAATAAGGGTACCATTCAAAACTTTTGACAATGGAAACGGCAAAAATTGCGTACCGTACCGAACCGAACTGTACTGCTCAGTGGAAACGAGGCGTATATGTGCTATGTATTATTTATAATACTTTAGATTTTGTTTACCATGTCAAGTTGTCACTTCTCCCAGGGGAAAAGGACTTGATTTACATTGTATATTTTTTTATGACAAGCACTGCATTTTATGTTTTATATGGACGCAGGAATATGCAGATCTTGCCCACTGGAAATTGAATGGTGTGCTAATCACTCAAGTGAATGGACCCTTATAACAAGATCTCAGAAGCTCCCCTGCAGCAAATTTGTAATAGTAATGACATACATCTAAATGGCTTTTCCACTGCCTGTCTACAGTCTTCACTATTCTAGCTCTTTCAGTGGTACTTGCAATCCGGTAGATGCTGGTTCAAGCTGTCCATTCTTGGATCTGATTTTGGCCAGCTCCTGCTGAATCGGCCGAAATTAATTCTGTGGGTGGCCTTGTCAGCACCATCTGGCTTGACAAAAGTTGATTTTTAAATTGAAAAAAGTATAAGAGGTCCTTCTGGGACAGAGTCGTGTGCTTTGGCACAGATAGACTTCTAAAGGGCTAAAAAATGTGCATTTTATCGCTCAGTTACTAGTTTTCAATTGGGGAAAAAGATAAAAAATCTGAAATGCATGCAAAAGCACACAAAAACACCTGTACAAACGCTAAAGAGGAACACCCATAAAGCGACCACAGATACTCAGCTGAAGTGTGAACGGGGCCATAAAGTACAGTATAACTAAAGAGTAATTGGGTAGGATAATGGGACTTTTAAGGTGCTGACAATTATTGAATAATGGAGAAAAAAAATCGTTTTTTTTTTGTAAAAAAATATGACAATTATTTTATTAAGGACAATGATACAAACATGGATACTTTTAAAACATATAAAAGCAAGGAGAAAGCACTTGATTATGTCTGCTCAACATGTTTCACCATCTTGTAATGGCTTCTTCAGGAGACTGACAGACATTCTTCACAAGTGAACATTCTCAAAAAGACTGAACTTTAGCCCATATATGGAGGAAACTGTAGATGGATATACCCTTGGGTGGAAGGAGAGAAAGAGTCGCCCGCTAAGCATACGTCACACCATAGAGGAGGAACGAACCAAGCCACAAGAAATAATGATACCTTTAATTCAATGATTTTGTGAATTAGAAGGACAGCATTCAGTGCACAACGGACTTGCTGGAGGTGTCCAATTTCCTGGATATCATCCCAAATGCACTGGAAGACATCTAAATGGGGCTCAACTTATCATTCGCTAGCTTTGATGGACCAAATATATATAGTATAATAAAGTCAAGAAGGAGTTAAACTTCTGAAATAAGGAGACTCATCCAAGAGTATCAGATCACAGACACAGGGTCCTTGTCCTTAGCTAGCTTGGTAAGCCAGGTTTGTATAGTGTGGCCAGGATAGATTTAGGTTCCAGAAAGAGAACTCATCCAGAGTCACCGGATTCCAGGCAGTGAGTCCTCTCTGCGATCTCCTTCCTATTCGCTAAACAGTCCCTCCTCTATGGTGTGACGTATGCTTAGCGGGCGACTCTTTCTCTCCTTCCACCCAAGGGTATATCCATCT